>NC_049209.1:6785507-6938007 GCF_013347855.1 Anguilla anguilla | reverse complement strand
TTTGTGGAACTTTGTCTAAAACCTTTTTGATACGCGCCTACCCACCACAGGACGTATTTTTCGAAATTTATTTGTAGGCGAAGTCAGGCAGATACCATGAATGCAGTACTCTTTAAAGCAAAGTGTTCAGCCGTCCACCGCTGTCCAGTGAACATTATAACCAGATATGACATCCAAGCTGTCAATAGCAACAACAGCCTCCTGGATGGATTCGCTATGATATAAAGTTCCATTTCGTGAATAAAATCACAATCGAAGAGCTACTGATTATTCTCTTGAAAACCAATAATTCTGTGTTACAGTTAAGTGAACTTTTGTTGCACTTACTTGTTTTCATTTTGAACCACATTTGCATTGTGGTAAACTAGAAACTATTGACGATGTGCTGTGATTAGTGGGTGTTGCTCACAGAAATAAACAACTAAATACAGAAAATGTATTTGAGTGGGCCACCCAAATTAAGTCAATGTACGGGGTGTAAAGTCAATGTTAAACGCTGTTTTTTTTTTTTGTTTTGTTCAAATTTGTGTGGCAAAGCTGCCTCTGTTGTGTGGAAGTTCTGCTATTGATTTGATTTGAATAGAGAGATATGCTGAGTTTCAGCCTGCTGGCTCTGGTCCTGTAGCAGGCTGCGTCTAGCTGACCTGACGTAAGGCGGACGGCTGCTCCGTTGCACAGAGATAGATTGAAAGTCACAGCACAAAACTGCAGTCAAGTTCAGGAACAATCCAGTTCAGTAACAACCCTGTCTCAGCCCGGCTGCATTCCTCAGTGTTTAGACTTCTGCAGCATGATTTTCCGTCAGAACAGTGATGTAAAAATCAATAAAACAGTCATAACTGCCTACTGAAGTACGTTAGAAGATAGAGGCCCTTTTGAACTTTAAAATGTGCCTGAACGCCTTTGGAGAAGTGCTTTCTTTTTGTTTTGTGAATGCTGTTGAGAAGGCAGTATTAGTTATTCAGTGAGAAAATCTGTAACCATTCTGATGTTTTTGGGTTATTTCAGCCAGAAATTGTTGCAGAGAAGTAAGTTCTAATTTGCATTATTCAGCTGTTAAATTGTACTTCTTTGTGAGAAGAAGTCTATACATGCATAAAAAAAGAGCCTCACGCAACCCCTCTGGTTGATATTGCTCATTCTTTTTTCTCTTCGTGTAATGAAACAAAATGGCTTGTGTCTGAGGAAATGAGATCACATGGGCCTGCCTGCTTCTGTCACAGCTGCGCAAGCTGGGGAGGAGTCGCATGCGTTCCTCAGTCCACTGCAGTGAGAACAGATGTTTTCTGAAGTCCGCTGCTCTCTCGTGCCTTGTCTTTTTTCCGATGTGCTGTCATGCACACAGCAATACTGGCAGTGACACCTGACATTAAGCAAGAAATATTTTCAGAAAGTGGAACTGTTTCCTCTTATTTTTAGGACAGTCCTCTGGGATTGTGCACGCTGAGGCAAATTATGTGCAGGGTGTGTAGTTTTTTTTAATATGGTGCTGTCCTTCCATACTACAAGATAACCTGAGACCGCCTGAAAAATCTTTCTTTGTTGTAAAAAAAAGACTGGATACAGCCCATGTCTAACAAAGGGGGAGAGACCCATGGCTGAGGGAGATGGAGGGAGAGTTTTGTCGGTGGTGTTTTGTGGGGCTCTGTTTCCCCTCCTCTCCTCTCTCTGAAAGAGGTCCTCCTTTCAGGGCCCCTGTCTGGCTGATGGTTGCACTCCAGCAGTGTGACTCCCTCTGCTTACTAATGGAGGCCGCGTTACTCACTGTAACGTCGCTTTACCAACGCAGTTGTGGCCAGAGAGAGAGAGAGCTTGGAGTGGACATGTGCATGCACGCAATGCACACTCAAGCACTCGCTCGCTCACGCACAGTCGCAGACCACATGCGTGTGCGCATACATGCGCAGTCTCTCTCTTTTGCACGCAAGCGCGCATTTTTTACTTTGTATAAGAGAGAACAAACTGAAATAATCCTGAATGACATGGCAGTGACTGGCGGTATCTCAGCACTCTTTATGGCTTTAGAATGTCCAGGCTTGGCCTGGACTTTAGAGCAAGACAAAAGCCTACTCCTTGGGGGCTGGAGAAGAGAGCCCGTCTTTTCACTGTTCTCTCCTCTTCCTCTTCCTCAACGCACCACACCACAAAAATATTCTCTTTTAATAAGAAAGAGTGATTTTTCAAAAAAGCTCCAGGTGGTTTTTGAAAACTCGTAGCAGCAGACACAGTTAGAGGCTAAGGGAAGTGTGATTAAGACATAATATAATGGTATCATGAAAGCAATAATTAAAGGCAAATGTACAGTGCGTGAAACAGATGGCATAGAATAAGACTAAGCAATAAGACAAACTGAACTGAAAGTGTGTGTGTCGCCCTGCTGGGCCGATGGTCACAGTCTGTGCTAGGCTCGTCACGGTGTTCAGATTAATTAGCATATGGCGCACAGGCCTAAATCAGTGTAGTTATCTCCACGCCTTCAATACCGGTTTCTTGGAAATTATCATTTTAAAATTAAAATTAAATAAAAAAATAAATAGAAATTGCATTTGCAGAGCTTAAATGTTGCCATTATTAAATGAATAGGAGCACATTATATAGCCTAGGTATCCTTATTACTGATTAATGACGTTAAAAGAGCTGAAAAGAGTTTTAAAAAATAAATTTAAAAAACTATTTTTTATTTTCCTTGATTAATAATACAGTGATTCATTCACATAATACTCAGTACCGTCAGATAGAGACAGTTCCCCTCAATTAGGCTATTTGGTGAGTTATAAAATTATTATTTTTTGTGTTGCAAAATTGTGCATATTTTATCAACTTAATATGAAGTTGTGGGTACACGTAGGCTACTCGTTGGTCTCCACACTGCCATTCAGAGAAAATTTATAGATGGCAAGAATAGTGTTAGCATTTATTGCAGGTTGTGCTGAAAGCTAATGTGGTAGTTAATAGTGTAGGCTACTTGATTAAAACTGATTTTTATAAATTGACTTTATTTTTTCATCTCCCTAACATGATGTGAAGAAAAAAGATCTGTGTGTTTACCTGCCAGTGGATTATTCAGATTGTTGGCACACTTGCAAGGAAGGACGGAAAATTAATGAAAAACATTAAACGCCAATGATCAGTTTAAAGGGAAGTTTGATACCGGTAATACCAGTGTCAATGGCGTTTAGAGGGAAGTAACACTGCTGTCAAAATAAAAATACCTTCACAAGCATAGTCTGCTCTAGCATGGTCTGGGTTCAGCACCGCGCTGTGGGGCCTTGCCAAGGGCCAAAACTAGTTTGAAAAGATTATTTAGGAAAAAACTAAAGTACTTATTTTCAGTTAAATGTAATTCTAATGGATATCTCCTGCCTTTTTGCCTAGGAGTTTGATGCTGGGGGAAGTTTGTTATTTATTTTTACAATGGATTTTTTTCCGTCCAAATACTGTTTCTTCCAAATTATTATTACTAGTATAAATAATAATTAATATCCTTAAAATAAGTATTGTTTTGGTTTCTTTTTTGTTGTTTTTTTTCTCATCTCCACGCCTCTCTGCCCGTCTCACTTCCTCTGTCTCACTGAGGCAGTGTAAGGAAGCAGCTGGTGGACGAACAGGAAGTTAGCCGCGAGGTGGCTTGCAGCTCGGAGCAGGGGCCCATGGGAGTGTGGCCTCGCGTTGTTTAGTTCCTGTGCTGAATCATGATTGAGCAGCATTAATTGAGGTTTCGTCTTGCAGCAGATGTCAGCTTGCATCAGTGTGAAATAATTCAGTGTCGAATAAGGAATATATTACTCTTGACTTCCAGTATATTCATGTATTTTGTGGCTGGACCGCAACAGCAGGGCCAGCCCTACAAACGCGAATGTCTGTGACTGACCGACTGACCGACTGACCGACTGACTGAGTGACTGAGTGACTGAGTGACTGAGTGAGTGAGTGAGTGAGTGATAAAGTTACACCGCGCATGTCTGTGACGTCGGTCGGTTCGGTCCAGCCATACACCAGGTTTTAACCTGGTCTTGTTTCCCCAAGGTGTGCCACTGTAACTCTTTCCAGGTCTCTGTGGCAAACGTATTGGCCCGGTGCAGGAGTTCAGTCTCCCCTGGTTCTTCTTATTTGAGCCTAAAACGGAACGCTGGACACGTGCACCGCAGGGTCTGCTGCCCTTATCGTGGTATTCTGCATATTTTGGGAGTTACACTGAAGACAAGACACGGGGGAGGGCTGTGAATGGAGTCACTGCAGCAAGCAGAGTTACCGCAGTAGTGTTTTTATCCGCTTTATAGAAGGAAATAAAGCAGGTACATGGAGCTGGCAACAGGGGAGAGAGAGAGAGAGAGAGAGGCAGAGACAGAGAGAGAGACAGACAGAGAGGCAGAGAGAGAGAGAGAGAGAGACAGAGAGGGAAATGGAAGGCAACAGAAGTTTTAGTTCAGCCGTTCGGCGGTGGCAGGATTGATGGGTGTGATGTCATACATCACCAGCCCGCCGCTCGCCCTGCCTGCTGGTGGCTGGTGCTGAGCACAGGGAAGTGTGACGGGCCGTGGCCTCAGATGGGCAGGCGGTCTGGTCCTCTTCTCTTTTTTTTTTTTTAACGAATCAGCTGCCTGCCTGTTAAACCACAGCATGCAACTGGCGAGGCCAGTGCATAAATTAACTTCGCAGAATAAACATTTTTTTTGCAATGAGCCATATGCGCTGAGAACTGAAATGACATTGAACACACACACACACACACATATATGCGCACACGCGTACGCACACGCGCACTCACACTGAAATGATGAAGGCCTGTTGGCTGATGACTTTTGTAAGGCACATCATCCTGGATTTTGGCTCTTGTTCCTCAGTAGCCCGATTACCAGACTTAGGCTGACGGTGTAGAATAATATTTGGGGAACTAGGCTTGTGGGGGGGGGTGCTGCTGTTTCACTCTCAAATTTCTTAATGAAATATCTGGCTGCATAAATTAATTGCATTTTTTTAAAAAGTCTCTCTTGATACTCCCATGACACCTAAGCTCTCCTAAATGTGTAAGCTTCTCTGTTTTCCCCTCTGTGTGTTTGAGCATCTGGGTCCAGAGAGATCTGAATGCTGCTTCTTCTGTTTTTTTTGTTGTTCTTTCTTGCAGTGTGTATGAGAGAGATGTAATTTTGACCACTGTGCATTCTTGGAAAGGGAGGTTGGGGGTGGGGTGTGTTTTAGACCGTTAACGCCTTCCCTAGCGCCGACACACACTAACACTTTCACAAAAACTCGCGCTGTCACAGGTCCCCGCCCTCACTTTCACACTGATGTATGCCATGAAAATACACACGTACACATACGCACGGACACACACACACATACACACACACGTACACATACGCACGCACGCACGCACGCACGTACACGATCGCTGCGATCACTTCACTGGCTACCGGTCGCTGCCAGGATCCGATTCAAAGCCCTGACCCTTGCCTACACTGCCGCCAACAGGACAGCCCCCATCTACTTGCAGGACATGACTCTATATTCTATGTGCCTGCTCGACCACTCCGCTCTGCGGCAGCAGGGCGTCTTGTAACCCCTCCCACCCGCCCAAAGGGATCACAGAGCTTCTCCACCCTAGCACCCCAGTGGTGGAACGAACTCCCCGTCCCTCTCCGAACCTCCCCCTCACTATCCATCTTCCGCCGTGGCCTGAAGACTCATCTCTTCAGACTATACCTAGAATAACCACCACCACGCTGTATAAAAAAAAATTAAAAAAAAAAAAAAACCCCTTTACTGTAGCTTATTCTTCTGCCTAGTTGGCTTTGCAGATGTTAGACCAGGATAGTGTTCATTGTTCTCGGCTAGAAATAGCTGTACAAAATAACTAACTGTACCTTACTGAACCCGTGTTCAGCAGTTGTCTACGATCATGAAAATGCACTTTTGTACGTTGCTTTGGATAAAAGCGTCTGCCAAATGAATGTAATGTAATGTAATACACACACACGCACGCACACACACACACACATACACACACACACACTCATGCACATACGCACACACACATACACACACACATACGCACACACACACACACATACACACACACAAATACGCACACACACACACATACACACACACACACATACACACACACATACACACACACACACGCACACACACACACACACACACACTCACACACACACGCACACACTCTCTCACACACATACACACACACACGCACACACTCTCACACACACACACACACACTCACACACACGCACACACACACACGCACACACACACACACACACACGCACGCACACACTCACACACACACACACACACGCGCACACATACGCACGCGCACACACACACTCACACGCACACACACACACACGTTTTCACTCCGGGCTCAGTTCGGGTCAGAGTCATCCCCACTGTTGCAGCGGTGTACCCCCCCCAGCCCCCTGTGCACAGCCACGATCTGAAAGCCCGTGCACGGTTATCTGCACCCCCGTCCCGTGGTGGAACAGCAGCCGCTGCGCAAAAGAGTAACTCAGCACCGCAGAATGAGTGCGCTGGGTTACAGTTTCACTGCTCTCTCAGGCCAGGGAAGGTCTGGCCTTCTGCCAGAGGGGCAGAAATGGGAAATGCCCTTTCTGTCCATTACCGCATCAGTCCCGCCGCCATGGGTGAAATCAAACGACTGTTAGTGAATGGTGTCAATTAGAAATGGGTAAAAAATGAAAACAGGAGAATGATATGGTCAAGCCACCGTTTACTCTATTATGAATTTTTAATTATTGCTTAGGAACAAAGAATTCAGAAGAATAACAAAGCATTCACAGAAAAAACATAGTTGGAAAAAAAAACAACTTCATTTTACAGTTTTGGCTACAATACATTTTTAATCTGTTCTCTCAGAACTATGATTAAATGAAGACTTGTGTTAGAGGTTTTTTCAGAAAAAAAAGACAAAAAGCAAACCCCCACCCCACCCCCTCCCTTATCTCTGTGGGTTGTGACATTCCCACATGTTAGTACTAGTCTAGCCTAGTTGTGTTTTCTTCTTACGTACCAGTGGTTAGCTGGTTATATAGAGGGGAGAGTTCTCTTATTTTGTGTGACTGTACAGGAAGCTTAGATGAGCAGAAGGAAGTGGAGGAGGGGGAGGGACCGACAAGTTGCCACACGGGGTGATGTCCACCACAGTGTCGGGGCTGGGCGTCGGCACCTCGGGGGGAGCGGGCGCGGCGGGGTCGGTCTTCGGGGTCCCGCTCGTCGGGCTCGACGAGGGGTCGACGGCGCGGGCGTCGGCAGCCCCCTCGGATTCCGGGTCCCCCAGCGGGGCCCGGCCGAACGTGGAGCCCAGCGGCACGCCGTCCGTCTGGAGCTCCTCGTCCGCGGCCCCCAGCAGGGAGAGGCGGCTCGCCGGGGGCCAGGGCGGGACGGAGGTCGGGCTCGGCCGGCTGAACCCCGTCAGCCGGGCTCCGCTCTCTCCCGCGCCGGGGGGCGAGTCTGACGGGAACGCGCCGTTTTGGAACGGGGAGGGTCCGGCCCAGTCGGAGTCGGCTGTCCTCGCCGTCCGGGAGCACCTCTCTCTCAGCAGAATGCCGCCGATGCCGCTCAGCATTCCCAGAAGCAAGCCGCTCATTAGGAACGCCAGCAGTGGACTCATAGCTTGGCGATCCTTTCCGTCCGTGGAGGATTCGTCCGGAGATGCGTTTGCTGGTATGGACTTATCCTTCGGGCTGATTTCAGGGACCGCCTCCCGGTTGGTGTCCTCCAGTGGGATGGCACCCAGGGAGACCGTGGTACTGTGGTTCAAAGTGGTCAGGGTCAGAGCCTGGTCGGTGGAGGTTGTGAAGGCCGGGCTTCCGTTTGTGGAGAGGGTCTGTGTTGGGGGGCTGGAGGGGGATTGGTTTCGGAGAAGCCGACTGTCTGTTGAGGTGCTGATAATTGGGGTTGACTGATAGGCCCCTGCGGTTGACTTTGTCACGGTGACTGCCGGTTCAGTTTGTCTGCGTTCTGAGTGGAACAGGTGATGTACTGGAGTCTCCTGTGAAGCTGAAGCTGCAGTCACTGGAGATTTTTCTGAAGCTGTGGTTGTTCCGGGGGCAGTACTCATGAAGACTGTATTTACGCCTATTGAAATATTACCTGAAGTGGAAAATGCACTTGGGTCCACTGAAACTGTATCCGTGCTGACAGTAGTCGTCGCTGAGGCGGTGTCTGTGCTGCCTATTGCAGTCGGAGAAACCGCATCTGCGCTCGATGGGGTAGCGAACGCCGCCTCTGTGTTTTCTGGAGATGCCGCAGCTGCAGCAGTGCTGCTGGGTGTCGGTGGAGCAGCACTTGTATTTACTGGGGTCGTTACTGAAGCTGAGTCTGTGCTTACTGGTCTCGTTGAAGTGGCTGCTTTGCTCATTGGAGCCGTCACTGAAGTTACGTCTTGGCTTTTGTGAGTTAGCACTGAAGCTGAGTCTGTGCTTGTCACTGAAAATGCGGCTGTTAGCGTAGTCCTTGAAGCCGTTTTTGTGCTTGTGGGAGTCACTGCAGCTGCACCTGTGCTTGTGGGAGTCGTCATTGAAGCTGCACCTGTGCTAATTGATTTTACTGAAGCTGCACCTGTGCTTGTGGGAGTCGTCACTGAAGCTGCACCTGTGCTAATTGATTTTACTGAAGCTGCACCTGTGCTTGTGGGAGTCGTCATTGAAGCTGCACCTGTGCTTGTGGGAGTCGTCATTGAAGCTGCACCTGTGCTAATTGATTTTACTGAAGCTGCACCTGTGCTTGTGGGAGTCGTCACTGAAGCTGCACCTGTGCTAATTGATTTTACTGAAGCTGCACCTGTGCTTGTGGGAGTCGTCACTGAAGCTGCATCTTTGCTTGTGGGAGTCGTCACTGAAGCTGCATCTTTGCTTGTGGGAGTCGTCACTGAAGCTGCATCTTTGCTTGTGGGAGTCGTCACTGAAGCTGCATCTTTGCTTGTGGGAGTCGTCACTGAAGCTGCATCTTTGCTTGTGGGAGTCGTCACTGAAGCTGCATCTTTGCTTGTGGGAGTCGTCACTGAAGCTGCATCTTTGCTTGTGGGAGTCGTCACTGAAGCTGCATCTTTGCTTGTGGGAGTCGTCACTGAAGCTGCATCTTTGCTCGTGGGAGTCGTCACTGAAGCTGCATCTTTGCTCGTGGGAGTCGTCACTGAAGCTGCATCTTTGCTTGTGGGAGTCGTCACTGAAGCTGCATCTTTGCTTGTGGGAGTCGTCACTGAAGCTGCATCTTTGCTCGTGGGAGTCGTCACTGAAGCTGCATCTTTGCTTGTGGGAGTCGTCACTGAAGCTGCATCTTTGCTTGTGGGAGTCGTCACTGAAGCTGCATCTTTGCTTGTGGGAGTCGTCACTGAAGCTGCATCTTTGCTTGTGGGAGTCGTCACTGAAGCTGCATCTTTGCTTGTGGGAGTCGTCACTGAAGCTGCATCTTTGCTTGTGGGAGTCGTCACTGAAGCTGCATCTTTGCTTGTGGGAGTCGTCACTGAAGCTGCATCTTTGCTTGTGGGAGTCGTCACTGAAGCTGCATCTTTGCTTGTGGGAGTCGTCACTGAAGCTGCATCTTTGCTTGTGGGAGTCGTCACTGAAGCTGCATCTTTGCTCGTGGGAGTCGTCACTGAAGCTGCATCTTTGCTTGTGGGAGTCGTCACTGAAGCTGCATCTTTGCTTGTGGGAGTCGTCACTGAAGCTGCATCTTTGCTCGTGGGAGTCGTCACTGAAGCTGCATCTTTGCTTGTGGGAGTCGTCACTGAAGCTGCATCTTTGCTCGTGGGAGTCGTCACTGAAGCTGTCTCTGTGTTCGTGGGACTGATCACCGAAGCTTCTTCTGTACCGATGAGAGTCTTTGTAGGAGCTGTCGCTTCTCCAGTGACAGTCTTCGCCGCAGGAAATGTAATTATTTTAGTCTCCAGTGAGGCCGAATCTGCGCTGATGAGGCTCGCCTCTGAAGCTCTGGGTGACGTCAGAGACTCATGTTCCGGGTGGTGAGTGACGAGGGGACTCGTGGTCGTGCTCCTGCTCCTCCCAGATTGTAGGAGCCACAGAAGAAAGACAGATGGATAGAGGAGCATTCTGTCTGAGGCTCTTTGTCTCCTTACGCCAGGACTCTTGGAGAGGAGAAGAAAGCACTTTAGGTCGTTTGATTTGCGTTGAAATTGGCACTTGTGAACTTGAGTCAAGTCCGAATTTATGTACTTCGCCAATTTTGCCAAATTCTATGAATGAATTCATAGAATTCATATGAATTCAGTGTTGGGTAGTGCTTAGGAACCTGAGTTTGCTATCATATGGCTTGCCAAGCTCAAAACCTGATTGGTTTATGTAGTCCCCCTGAATTACTCAAGTGAATATGTTGTCTATGCAAGTTAGTCTAGATCTCCATCTGCATAACTACTGAACAATATACCGTAAAGGGTGTGCATGTGTTGGGGTGGGTGTGTGTGTGTGTGTCTGTGTGTGTGTGTGTGTGTGGGGGGGGGGGGGGGGGGTGTGTGTGTGTGTGAAAGACAGAGTGTGTAATTCCTCATAGGGCCCATAAACGGAACCTTAGAGTGTTTTTTGAAAATCAGTATGCTAACTGCCAGTTACTCATTTAAAATGTGCAGTTTTCTCTTTCTTTTTTTTTCTTTTAAAATACTTTTTGGCTTTATTGTGTATGCTACAGCAACTAAGGTTCAAAAGAATTAAAAAACTGATTGAATGCCACGGCTTCCTAACACAAAATAGCACAGAATCTAAAATAGTATGGTTCCATGTTCAGGCAAACAAGTCAACACAGCTTACTGGCATGTCATTCCTAGCAGGCCTTTGCTGAAAGAGCAAGAAAGTTTTATCCCAGGTGTAGATTTTTTTTATTATGCTTTTTATTTTAGACTAACACTGGGTTAGGGAGTTCAAATGATTATCCCTTGGTTCAGGTTCCAAATACATGAAATGCTCCATTTACTATTGATGCTTTTTTGATAAAGAGTTTCATATAGAAGACCCATAAAAAGTATAATTCGGTTGTAAATTTAGGAACAGTCAAATGGGACTGAGAATTTCTGTTGGTCTGTGGAGCCCTATTTCTCCTCTGTTAACCTTGTTGAGAGGCAAATAGAAATTCTACAGCTTCCCGGCTTTCATTCAAGACTAATAAACTTGAAATTCTTGGTTATAATCAGAAAAGCCCAGCGATGGAAACGCTCTGTAAGATTTGATGCGGCGTCAAACTCACCAATGGCCAGGCCCAGCTCGGTCACCAGGGTATCCGGTCTTCCTGTCCGCACTAGAGGGGTCTGTGTGTGCTCTAGGGACCCGTGGTGTCGAGTGCGTCCTGTGCCCGTGCACCCGTACGCCAGTACCCAGCGCCCGTACCCAGGCTGCTAATGAGGCCGCTGCTGATTGGACGCATTTAAATCCGCTGCTGAAGAAACGTGAAGTGACAGCTCTCTCCGCGTGCCATATATAGCCGCTGTGTCAGCTAACACCCATAGCTGTTCTGAAAAGAAGCGTTTTCGGAGGGGACATAATGGTAAAGGAGCGTAATCTTCCCTACCTGATCGAAATTTTACCATCTGTAGCTAACTGATCCTTTGGGGTCCTCGGTGTTGTCTTGAATAATCCTGATACACACCTGCCTATGTCTTAGAGCAGACAACGCAGGGTTGGACAGGTTTTGCTTCAATTGTTGAGCCTGAAGACTTTTATTTACAGTGGCACGAATAAGTATTTCCCTCTCTTCCTGATTCCCTCTATTATCGCGTATTTAATTCCTTGACTGAACTGAAATGGAAGGGACCCCAGCTTGTGTGATCAGTACTGCTGCTCGCTTGCAGTCATCGTCTCTCGATCGTCCTCTATGGCGTGAGGTCCTTGTTGGCTGTGCTTGGTGCCTGGAGTGTTTAATGTGGCAAAGCCCTTTGTGCTTTTATACTGTCAAACATTTTCTCTCCCTGTGCATTTACACAAAACAATATGGGCTTTAAAAAATTAAGTTTGGTTACATACAGCACCATTTGTATTGTAAGTCAAGGAGTTGAATTCTTAAAATAATAATATGAAATACGTAGAAGGCACGATTTGAAACAGTTTTATTCATTGCTGTAAATTGTCTGGAACTTCATAACTGTAGTTGTGCAACATGAGCATTAGGTGGCACTAAATTGTTAAAGTATGAAAATTGGTTTATATCATTTATTATTCTGTGGCAAAGACTTATTGTAGACAGAGCGCTGATTTATATGAGCCTGGTTAATGTTAAATGCATAATTTTTTGCTTGGTTATATTTTGCTGTGTGTCATTTCTGGTCTTCCCTCTATATCCATAGTGATTTGTCTCTTTGCTTGGAAGGTGTGATTGCATTGTTCATACCTCTTGTGTACCTCTGTCTCAGTGTTCTGTTCGTTTAACAAAAATAAAAGCAAAGCCAGGATTTTTGCAGAGCCTCATGAAGTCGCCCAGGTAAGATGGAGCATGCTAGCGTGCCGCGAGCAGCTTTGTCCAGGTGTGATCAGTGCAGGTGTGTGGAGAGCAGCACAAAGCAAACGAACTTCACGTGAAAGGAAAAACTGGCCCGGGCAGATGTACTTTCAGTCTGAGAGAAAAAGAAGCCTCTGCTGGTTAATATGGCACAGAAGTTTGGCTGCACTGGTGCTGTTTGTCAGGTGCTTCCGTCAGATACACATTGCTCTTTCTCTCTGTGTAAGTCTGTACTTCTGTGTTCATGCTGAGGACAGCACAGCACAGCACAGCAGTTGCATGATTGATTGGAGGTGTTGGAAGGACAGGAATGCGTGTGTGCATCTCTGCGTTTCTGTGCGTGTGTGTGTGTATGTGTGTGTGAGAGAGTGAGAAAGAGAGAGAGAGAGAGTGAGTGTCAGTGTGTGTTGGTGTGTATGTGTGCGTGCATGTGCGAGAGATATTGGGAGGGCCACTGCACTTATCCGCAGATATATAATCCACGCTGCCCACTAGAGGGCACCCTTGGGACAGTTGCACCTCTGGTGCTGAAAGCCCTCACTCATTTCATGTTTGGGACTTCAGTTTCAGATTCAGTTTTAGTCGACACTGGAAACGTCTGAGCAGTGTTTTTACATTAGAAAGTTTATTCACATATCAAATATGTTTTTTAACACATTATGGAAAAATGACAAGCAGATTTGCAGGAGATCACTTGGTAATGTTTTTGCCGTTGCATTATGATTAAATGTCCCTCCACAATAAGAGTGAGTCATTTAATTTGGCAAACTCAGACATGAAACTTCATTTAGTCACAAGTTTTGACCCTGTTTCACTTGAATCCACAGCAACTGAATTATGTATTCTTTTTTTATTGGACAATGCAAATTATTTTTGTTGCTAATAGCCTCTTGCTTAACCACTGGCTGAAGGTGGTGTCTCTTGTGAAAAGCAGCTTCATCCTTTAGCCAAGGCTACCTCAGGACTACAGTGTACATGAAACGACCAAGCTCTTGTATTTACTGCATCAGAATAAAAGCACAAAATTAGTTAAATTGCAATCTAAAAAAATATATATCATTCTCTGTATCTAGTGCGGTGGTACTATAATACTTTATTTTGATCAAAAGGGCTAGCTGGATGAGAGCACTGCACACAAGGACATCCCATACATTCCTCTATGCAAGAGGACATATTGATTTGTACGGTGACAGTCCGATGCTTGTTAGTCATATCCTGCTGGTGCTGAGAGAAAGCGAAAGAGTTCAAGAGCAAATGAGAAAAGAAGCAAGCAGTCCAGCAGAGATGAGTGCTCGTTGTGGGGGACGGAAGGCCCCTCTCCCGGGCCCCGTGTTTAATATCCGTACTGCACGCGAGCTACAGACCAGGCCTGGCTGTGCCGCTCATCCTTCCTGGAGGCCCGGCACTGCCCCCCTTACAACCCCCCCATATGATCTAGGCCTTGTCTGCAGTGGGCATTTTCGGGCTCTCCACGGGGTCTGGGTCCGCGGCTGGGGCCGGTTCTGGTTCCGGTTCCGGTTCCGGTTCCGTTCCCGCCGCCGCAGCCGCGGTCGGTCCGCGGTCGGCCTCCTCCTTGTTTTGGACCGGGGTGACCTCCTCCAGCATCACGCTGGTCTCGGCCACGCCCACGCCCGCCACGTCTCCGCCCGCTCGGCCGCCGGCCCAGAGGCCCGCGCCGTTGCTCTGGGCCGGGCGGCTGCCCCTCAGCCGGCCCCTCAGGTGGCTGACCTCGCAGGCCAGCGCCGTGACGGTGACCAGCAGCACGACGCAGGTGAAGAGCAGCGCGCCCGCGATGATCAGGAAGAGGGCCATCTGATGTTTCACCTCGGCAAGCTCTGTAGGGCAGCTCTTGCTTTCGGACGGTACCGTCGTGCGGACGGAGGGGGTTGAGGCGTTGCTTGGGGCCGGTCCGGAAGACGTGAAGCGAGACGTTGGGGCTAATTTTGTGGTGGTGGAGTTGACTGTGGACCTGACCGGAGGTGGAGGTTTCACGGTTGGCTTGCTCTCGGTGGCAGTTGAAGTCGCAGCTGACGTTGTGTTGGTATTACCGCTGGCACACGCTACCAATCCCATAGTGACAGCAAAGCACACGAAGTGGTGGAGCTTGCGGCCGTCCATGCTTCTCTGCAAGAGAGGAACAGAGAAAGTGCTGCCAGTGGACCGTGCCTTTCTGCTAACTGGCCGCAGGCGAGCGTAGCATCACGTCTGTTCGGCTGTGCTGCGTTGAAGCCCTGCCTTAACTCCAAATATGTACGCGCTGTCTCCCTGTGGTCATATCTCGTCTTCATCTCGTTACATTACAGGCATCTCTCCCTCTTTTGTGTTTCTCCGCAAATAAAGTCCCTAGCGTCCCTTATTGTTAACTTGACGCTAAGATGTGGTTTGAGTGGAGCTTCCTCAGTGAAACATGCCCCTGCGGCTGGCACAAATGTGACTGTGCCTCCCTCATGTTCTGCTTTACATTTACATTACAGGCATTTTGCAGACGCTTTTATCCAGAGCGACTTACATTGTATCCAATTATAGGAGCGATGCAGGTTAAGTACCTTGCTCAAGGGTACAACGGCAGTGTCCTACCGGGGAATCGAACCTGCGATTTTAGGCTACAAGACCAACTCCTTAGCCGTTATACTACACTGGCGCCCGTATGACTGCTGATGACAGAACACATGCCACATCAGAGTTTTCCCCTTTAATTACTCTTTCACAAAATGTAGTCATCCAGAAAAACGGATTTAGTGTTGTGGAATGTTGTCATAATCATGGAAAGTTAAGGTTCTCTTTAACTTCTGATTGTTATGACATCACATCAATATCGTCGCATCGGTAAACTTCTGAAAACTGGCATTTCGTGCATCATTGATGGTTTTCTAAAACTGCAAACCTTTCTAAAATGTAACAGTTGGCTTAAACATTTTCGCATGCAATTAAGAATTCTGCACTGCAAGAAGTATATTCTAAGGTAGATGGTAAGATGGGCAGCGTAATACTGTGCGAGTCTCAGTAACGGTCAGCTTGACCGCGTCTTACCTGTGACAGGGACCGTCCCTCAGGTGCGTCTGCTCGGTCTGTGGGGGTTGGCGGGAGGGTCGCTGTGGGGTCGGTAAGCAGCGGCGAAGCTCACGACGGACTGAGGGCAGGAGGGCTGGCAGCCTTGTGAAGAGGGGACCTGTGTGTGCTGCTGCTGGAACCACAAGGCCCTAGTGACACATTTCCTGCCCCCCCCCCCCCCCCCCCCCATGTCTGCTGCTTTATTTGGGGACGTGTGACCTCCGGCTCACGAATGGTTACCTTGGGCGGAAGGTGGGGGTGGTGATGGGGTTTTTGAGGTGGCTGTTGGCTGAATTTAACTCTACAATGTTTGAGCAAAGAAGTTAGTACGTGTGTTCCTACGGTGTGAGGGATGTTTTCACACGTAAAATGCGTGAATGTGTGTACTGCAGCACAGGTTTCGTGTCTTTTCCTGTGGAAGGTTCTTTAGTAACTAAAGTACTGCTCGGCCGGTGTCTATGTTCCCCACCGGACTGCCGCAGTTCCTCTATGCTCCCCGGTGTCTGTCTGAAGCTGTCTCTAGGCCTGTGGGGCTCGTCACTGGCGCTGCATCGGTGCTTAGTGGACTCATCACTGAAGCTGTCTCTAGGCCTGTGGGGCTCGTCACTGGCGCTGCATCGGTGCTTAGTGGACTCATCACTGAAGCTGTCTCTGTGTTCGTGGGACTAATCACCGAAGCTTCTTCTGTACCGATGAGAATCTTTGTAGGAGCTGTCGCTTCTCCAGTGACAGTCTTCGCCGCAGGAAATGTAATTATTTTAGTCTCCAGTGAGGCCGAATCTGCGCTGATGAGGCTCGCCTCTGAAGCTCTGGGTGACGTCAGAGACTCATGTTCCGGGTGGCGAGTGACGAGGGGACTCGTGGTCGTGCTCCTGCTCCTCCCAGATTGTAGGACCCACAGAAGAAGGACAGATGGATAGAGGAGCATTCTGTCTGAGGCTCTTTGTCTCCTTACGCCAGGACTCTTGGAGAGGAGAAGAAAGCACTTCTGATTAACTGAACTCTCGTCTCACTTTAGGTCATTTGATTTGCGTTGAAATTGGCACTTGTGAACTTTGGTCAAGTCCAAATGTATGTACTTCGTCAATTTTGCCAAATTCTATGAATGAATTCATAGAATCCATATGAATTCAGTGTTGGGTTGTGCTTAGGAACCTGAGTTTGCTATCATATGGCTTGCCAAGCTCAAAACCTGATTGGTTAATGTAGTCCCCCTGAATTACTCAAGTGAATATGTTGTCTATGCAAGTTAGTCTAGATCTCCATCTGCATAACTACTGAACAATGTACCGTAAAGGGTGTGCATGTGTTGGGGTGGGTGGGTGTGTGTGTGTGTGTCTGTGTGTGTGTGTGTGTGTGTGGGGGTGTGTGTGTGTGTGTGTGTGTGTGAAAGACAGAGTGTGTAATTCCTCATAGGGCCCATAAACGGAACCTTAGAGTGTTCTTTGAAAATCAGTATGCTAACTGCCAGTTACTCATTTAAAATGTGCAGTTTTCTCTTTCTTTTTTTTCTTTTAAAGGAGTACCATGGATTTTCACACTTTCTCGGTTTTATGTGCTATTTGCACAAGAGGCATTGAAGAAACACAATGAGCAAAGTATTAAATATGTCCGTTCTGTATTTTTGGAGAAATATGCGTTTTAAATTCATCGTCCTATTCTCAACCGGTTGAGAAAGTTGTCATTTTGCTACGTCACGAATACAGTAACTACTCCCATTTCCACGCCCCGTAAAGAAATCTGACAGGACACACCGTCCTGCTGTTCAGACAATGCAAATATTTGATTAACGTTAGGTTCACTTAAATTAGAGTGCCTTTAGATTATTTCTGGTTATATTCATTTAGCTAGCTAGCTAACGTTAGCTAGCTAGGAGGTTTGCTTTCATAAGGCAATGTTATCGATAACGTTAGCTTGCTAGTATGCTTTTATGAGGACGTTATAGTTGTGCTTTTATCTTAACTTGGCTAGCTAGATATCAAAAATTATAATTGGATATAAGTCAACGTCCTTACCTTAGCTATCTACCGATACTTGATATACTAGCCCTACTAAGCTAGCTAGCTTGTGAAAATTCAGTCTCCCAAAGAGAGCGCGTATCATGGGGGTAGCTATGGTAACGGGGCACGGTCTGTCATAGCTAACTGACCGTTCTCATTACCACGCCCAGACGGTTCGGGTGAATTTTTATCGTGGGAAATTTAGGCTTAGAAAAATACGTTTTAAAGTGCATTGAAATGACTGAAGAATTAAAAAATTATGCACATTTGTTTTGTTGTTGCCTGAAGACAACTGGGAAGTGTCACGTTCAACCACCATGGTACTCCTTTAAAATACTTTTTGGCTTTATTGTGTATGCTACAGCAACTAAGGTTCAAAAGAATTAAAAAACTGATTGAATGCCACGGCTTCCTAACACAAAATAGCACAGAATCTAAAATAGTATGGTTCCATGTTCAGGCAAACAAGTCAACACAGCTTACTGGCATGTCATTCCTAGCAGGCCTTTGCTGAAAGAGCAAGAAAGTTTTATCCCAGGTGTAGATTTTTTTTATTATGCTTTTAATTTTAGACTAACACTGGGTTAGGGAGTTCAAATGATTATCCCTTGGTTCAGGTTCCAAATACATTAAATGCTCCATTTACTATTGATGCTTTTTTGATAAAGAGTTTCATATAGAAGACCCATAAAAAGTATAATTCGGTTGTAAATTTAGGAACAGTCAAATGGGACTGAGAATTTCTGTTGGTCTGTGGAGCCCTATTTCTCCCCTGTTAACCTTGTTGAGAGGCAAATAGAAATTCTACAGCTTCCCGGCTTTCATTCAAGACTAATAAACTTGAAATTCTTGGTTATAATCAGAAAAGCCCAGCGATGGAAACGCTCTGTAAGATTTGATGCGGCGTCAAACTCACCAATGGCCAGGCCCAGCTCGGTCACCAGGGTATCCGGTCTTCCTGTCCGCACTAGAGGGGTCTGTGGGTGCTCTAGGGACCCGTGGTGTCGAGTGCGTCCTGTGCCCGTGCACCCGTACGCCAGTACCCAGCGCCCGTACCCAGGGTGCGAATGAGGCCGCTGCTGATTGGACGCATTTAAATCCGCTGCTGAAGAAACGTGAAGTGACAGCTCTCTCCGCGTGCCATATATAGCCGCTGTGTCAGCTAACACCCATAGCTGTTCTGGAAAGAAGCGTTTTCGGAGGGGACATAATGGTAAAGGAGCGTAATCTTCCCTACCTGATCGAAATTTTACCGTCTGTAGCTAACTGATCCTTTGGGGTCCTCGGTGTTGTCTTGAATAATCCTGATACACACCTGCCTATGTCTTAGAGCAGACGACGCAAGGTTGGACAGGTTTTGCTTCGATTGTTGAGCCTGAAGACTTTTATTTACAGTGGCACGAATAAGTATTTCCCTCTCTTCCTGATTCCCTCTATTATTGCGTATTTAATTCCTTGACTGAACTGAAATGGAGGGGACCCCAGCTTGTGTGATCAGTGCTGCTGCTCGCTTGCAGTCATCGTCTCTCGATCGTCCTCTGCGGCGTGATGTCCTTGTTGGCTGTGCTTGGTGCCTGGAGTGTTTAATGTGGCAAAGCCCTTTGTGC
This sequence comes from Anguilla anguilla, assembly GCF_013347855.1. Taxonomy (NCBI): domain Eukaryota; kingdom Metazoa; phylum Chordata; class Actinopteri; order Anguilliformes; family Anguillidae; genus Anguilla; species Anguilla anguilla. Next base: position 6,918,866 of record NC_049209.1, on the reverse strand, counting down.
TTTTATACTGTCAACCATTTTTCTCCCTGTGCATTTACACAAAACAATATGGGCTTTAAAAAATTAAGTTTGGTTACATACAGCACCATTTGTATTGTAAGTCAAGGAGTTGAATTCTTAAAATAATAATATGAAATACGTAGAAGGCACGATTTGAAACAGTTTTATTCATTGCTGTAAATTGTCTGGAAATTCAAAACTGTAGTTGTGCAACATGAGCATTAGGTGGCACTAAATTGTTGAAGTATGAAAATTGATTTATAATATTTATTATTCTGTGACAAAGACTTATTGTAGACAGAGCGCTGATTTATATGAGCCTGATTAATGTTAAATGCATAATTTTTTGCTTGTTTATATTTTGCTGTGTGTCATTTCTGATCTTCTCTGTGTATCCATAGTGATTTGTCTCTTTGCTTGGAAGGTGTGCTTGCATTGTTCATACCCCTTGTGTACCTCTGTCTCAGTGTCCTGTTCGTTTAACAAAAATAAAAGCAAAGCCAGGATTTTTGCAGAGCCTCATGAAATCGCCCAGGTAAGATGGATCATGCTAGCGTACCGCGAGCAGCTTTGTCCAGGTGTGATCAGTGCAGGTGTGTGGAGAGCAGCACAAAGCAAACGGACTTCACGTGAAAGGAAAAACTGGCCCGGGCAGATGTACTTTCAGTCTGAGAGAAAAAGAGGCCTCTGCTGGTTAATATGGCACAGAAGTTTGGCTGCACTGGTGCTGTTTGTCAGGTGCTTCCGTCAGATACACATTGCTCTTTATCTCTGTGTAAGTCTGTACTTCTGTGTTCATGCTGAGGACAGCACAGCACAGCACAGCAGTTGCATGATTGATTGGAGGTGTTGGATGGACAGGAATGCATGTGTGCATCTGCGTTTCTGTGCGTGTGTGTATGTGTGTGTGTGAGAGAGTGAGAAAGAGAGAGAGAGAGAGTGAGTGTCAGTGTGTGTTGGTGTGTATGTGTGCGTGCATGTGCAAGAGATATTGGGAGGGTCACTGCACTTATCCGCAGATATATTATCCATGCTGCCCACTAGAGGGCACCCTTGGGACAGTTGCACCTCTGGTGCTGAAAGCCCTCACTCATTTCATGTTTGGGACTTCAGTTTCAGATTCAGTTTTAGTCGACACTGGAAACGTCTGAACAGTGTTTTTACATTAGAAAGTTTATTCACATATCAAATATGTTTTTTAACACATTATGGAAAAAAGACAAGCAGATTTGCAGGAGATCACTTGGTAATGTTTTTGCAATTGCATTATGATTAAATGTTCCTCCACAATAAGAGTGAGTCATGTAACTTGGCAAACTCACATATGAAACTTCATTCAGTCACAAGTTTTGGCCCTGTTTCACTTGAATCCACAGCAACTGAATTATGTATTCTTTTTTTATTGGACAATGCAAATTATTTTTGTTGCTAATAGCCTCTTGCTTAACCACTGGCTGAAGGTGGTGTCTCTTGTGAAAAGCAGCTTCATCCTTTAGCCAAGGCTACCTCAGGACTACAGTGTACATGAAACGACCAAGCTCTTGTATTTACTGCATCAGAATAAAAGCACAAAATTAGTTAAATTGTAATCTTAAAAAAATACATATCATTCTCTGTATCTAGTGCGGTGGTACTATAATACTTTATTTTGATCAAAAGGGCTAGCTGGATAGGAGCACTGCACACAAGGACATCCCATAAATTCCTCTATGCAAGAGGACATATTGATTTGTACAGTGACAGTCCGGTGCTTGTTAGTCATATCTTGCTGGTCCTGAGAGAAAGCGAAAGAGTTCAAGAGCAAATGAGAAAAGAGGCAAGCAGTCCAGCATAGATGAGCGCTCGTTGTGGGTGATGGAAGTCCCCTCCACCGGGCCCCGTGTTTAATATCCGTACTGCACGCGAGCTACAGACCAGGCCTGGCCGTGCCGCTCATCCTTCCTGGAGGCCCGGCACTGCCCCCCTTACAACCCCCCACCCCCATATGATCTAGGCCTTGTCTGCAGTGGGCGTTTTCGGGCTCTCCACGGGGTCTGGGTCTGCGGCTGGGGGCGGTTCCGGTTCCGGTTCCGGTTCTGGTTCCGGTTCCGGTTTCGCCGCCGCAGCCGCGGTCGGTCCGCGGTCGGCCTCCTCGGCAGGGCCCGCCTCGTCGGCTGCCGCCTTGGCCCCGCCGGGCTCGGCGGCGGCGGTGGCGGCGGTCCCCTCCTCCTTGTTTTGGACCGGGGTGACCTCCTCCAGCATCACGCTGGTCTCGGCCACGCCCGCGCCCGCCACGTCTCTGCCCTCTCGGCCGCCGGCCCAGATGCCCGCGCCGTTGATCGGGGCCGAGCGGCTGCCGCTCAGCCGGCCCCTCAGGTGGCTGACCTTGCAGGCCAGCGCCGTGACGGTGACCAGCAGCACGACGCAGGTGAAGAGCAGCGCACCCGCGATGATCAGGAAGAGGGCCTTCTGATGTGTGGGGACAGGCTGCTCTGCTGTAGTGCAGCTCTTGCATTCGTGCTTTACATTCGGGCAGTTGGAGGGGGTTACGGCATTGCTTGGGGCCGGTCCGGAAGACTTGAAGCTAGAGGTTGTGTCTAATTCTGTGGTGGTGGAGTTGACTGTGGAGTTGACTGTGTCTAATTCTGTGGTGGTGGAGTTGACTGTGGAGTTGACTGTGTCTAATTCTGTGGTGGTGGAGTTGACTGTGGAGTTGACTTGAGGTTCCATGGTTGACTCTGCCCCATTTTGAAGAACGGTGTCAGGTGAATTCGCATCTGGGCTTGAGTTGAGATTACCGCTGGCACACGCTACCAATCCCATAGTGACAGCAAAGCACACGAAGTGCTGGAGCTTGCGGCCGTCCATGCTTCTCTGTAAGAGAGGAAGAGAGAAAGTGCTGCCAGTGGACTGTGCTTTTCTGGTAACTGGCCGCAGGCGAGCGTAGCATCACGTCTGTTCGGCTGTGCTGCGTCGAAGCCCAGCCTTAACGCCAAATATGTACGCGCTGTCTCCCTGCGTTCATATCTAAGTCTCGTCTTCATCTCGTTACATTACATTACATTACATTACAGGCATCTCTCCCTCTTTTGTGTTTTTCTGCAAATAAAGTCCCTAGCGTTAGCGGTTTTTTTCGCGCACAGGATGTGACGTCACCGCGCATCTGCTGATGTGGCTGGCTAATTATAGCGCCTTGGCCCTCGGGGCGCACTGCACACCCTCGCTGCGAGGAGCAGGTGCGCCTCAACGCTCGACTCGGCTTTCGTTTTTTTGGTCGTGCCTGTCGTTCGGCAAGGTGAAGGGACCTCTCTCTCTCTCACTCTCTCTCTCTCTCTGCGTCCCCTCACCTGTCCAGCCGCAGGCAGAGCTCCTGGGTTCCTCGCCCCTACCCGAAACGGGAGGGAGCTCTGGGTGACCGTCCGACTGTATGAGCGTCTGCTTTTAGCCGCGATGTTTCTGAGGGCGACGTGTGGCGGAGGCAAACAGGTTCTGATCTCACGTCAGCGGGTCTGTATGAAAGGGCTTTTGTTTCTGCTGAACCAGAGAAGCTCCCCTTATTGTTAGCTTGACGCTAAGATTTGATTGGAGTGGAGCTTCCTCAGTGAAACATGCCCCTGCGGCTGGCACAAATGTGACTGTGCCTCCCTCATGTTCTGCTTTACATTTACATTACAGGCATTTTGCAGACGCTTTTATCCAGAGCGACTTGGGTTGTATTCAATTATACAGCTAGATATATACTGGAGCAATGCAGGTTAAGTACCTTGCTCAAGGGTACAACGGCAGTGTCCTACCGGGGAATCGAACCTGCGACCTTTAGGTTACAAGACCAACGCCTTAGCCATTATACTACACTGGCGCCCGTATGACTGCTGATGACAGAACACATGCCACATCAGAGTTTTCCCCTTTAATTACTCTTTCACAAAATGTAGTCATCCAGAAAAACGGATTTAGTGTTGTGGAATGTTGTCATAATCATGGAAAGTTAAGGTTCTCTTTAACTTCTGATTGTTATGACATCACATCAATATCGTCGCATCGGTAAACTTCTGAAAACTGGCATTTTGTGCATCATTGATGGTTTTCTAAAACTGCAAACCTTTCTAAAATTTAACAGTTGGCTTAAACATTTTCCCATGCAATTAACAATTCTGCACTGCAAGAAGTATATTCTGAGGTAGATGGTAAGATGGGCAGCGTAATACTGTGCGAGTCTCAGTAACGGTCAGCTTGACCGCATCCTACCTGTGACAGGGACCGTCCCTCAGGTGCGGCTATTCGGTCTGTGGGGGTTGGCAGGAGGGTCGCTGTGGGGTCGGTAAGCAGCGGCGAAGCTCACGACGGACTGAGGGCAGGAGGGCTGACAGCCTTGTGAAGAGAGAACCTGTGTGTGCTGCTGCTGGAACCACAAGGCCCTAGTGACACATTTCCTGCCCCCCCCCCCCCCCCACCCCCCGTGTCTGCTGCTTTATTTGAGGATATGTGAACGCCGGCTCTTCATGAATGGTTAACTTTGGCGGAAGGTGGTAAGGTGGGGGTGGTGATGGGGTTTTTGGAGGTGGCTGTTGGCTGAATTTAACTCAATAATGTTTGAGCAAAGAAGTCAGTACGTGTGTTCCTACGGTGTCAGGGATGTTTTCACACGTAAAATGCGTGTGAAAACAGATTTTGTATCTTTTCCTGTGGAAGGGTCTTTAGTAACTGTAAAGTACTGCTCGGCCGGTGTCTGTGTTCCCCACCGGACTGCCGCAGTTCCTCTGTGCTCCCCGGTGTCTGTCCGTCTGGCTGTCTCCTGTGTCCTGGGCCTTCCTTTGTGGTGTAACTCGGGCGCGAACCCGTCTTCCCTCCCTGTGCCCTCGCAGGTTTAAGACGGGCCAGATCAACGGCGACCTGCTCATCTACCACGTGCTGCTCACCCTGAAGCCCTACTACGCCAAGCCCTACGAGATCGTGGTCGACCTGACCCACGCCGGGCCCAGCAACCGCTTCAAGACCGACTTCCTGTCCAAGTGGTTCGTGGTGTTCCCGGGCTTCGCCTACGAGAACGTGGCGGCCATCTACATCTACAACTGCAACTCGTGGGTGCGGGAGTACACCAAGTACCACGAGCGTCTGCTCACGGGCCTCAAGGGCAGCAAGAAGCTGCTGTTCATCGACTCCCCGGCCCGGCTGGCCGAGCACGTGGAGCCCGACCAGCAGAAGCTGCCCGCCGCCACGCTGGCCCTGGAGGAGGACCTCAAGGTGTTCCACAACGCCCTCAAGCTGGCCCACAAGGACACCAAGGTCTCCATCAAGGTGAGAAGCGAGCGCTCGTTTGCGCTTTGCGGTTTATTATCCGTCGACTGGTGACTGTCGTGATGCAAGGCCTTGGCGGACAGCCGAGGAGGAGGTATGATTGGGTCTCCTCCTCCCCCCCCCCCCCCCCCCCCCACAGGTGGGCTCCACGGCCGTGCAGGTGACGTCGGCGGAGCGCACGCGCGTCCTGGGCCAGTCCGTCTTCCTCAACGACATCTACTACGCCTCGGAGATCGAGGAGATCTGCCTGGTGGACGAGAACCAGTTCACCCTGACCATCGCCAACCAGGGCACGCCGCTCACCTTCATGCACCAGGAGTGCGAGGCCATCGTCCACTCCATCATCCACATCCGCACGCGCTGGGAGCTGTCCCAGCCCGACTCCATCCCCCAGCACACCAAAATCCGCCCCAAAGACGTGCCCGGCACCCTGCTCAACATCGCCCTGCTCAACCTGGGCAGCTCCGACCCCAGCCTCAGGTGAGCAGCCCGGCGCCACTTCCTGTTTCGAATTATGCCGTGGTGCTGTAGCCACTTTTACTGCGATATTGGCGTGTCCAATGCCCTGGTCTTTTGGAGGAAGGGGGAAAAAAAAACGTGTCGAGTCATCCAGTCTTGCGCGTCTTTGAGTTTGAGGTTCCTGCGCGTGGTTCGGTCGAGAGGAAGCGTAGCGTTGCTTTAGACCCCGCCCCCACGGACGGCTGCTGGTCAGAGCGTCTCACCGCCTCCCCCGTGTGATGCCCCCCCCAGGTCCGCGGCCTACAACCTGCTCTGCGCCCTCACCTGCACCTTCAACCTGAAGATCGAGGGCCAGCTGCTGGAGACGTCCGGCCTGTGCATCCCGGCCAACAACACGCTCTTCATCGTCTCCATCAGCAAGACGCTGGCGGCCAACGAGCCGCACCTCACGCTGGAGTTCCTGGAGGAGTGCATCTCCGGCTTCAGCAAGTCCAGTCAGTACCCCCCCCCCCCCCCCCCACCAAACACCGACCGCCTCTGTTGCTCTGATACATTTAATATGAAGCAATGTATTTCACAGCTGCTTTTTCCATTTTTTGTTTTTGCTTAGCTTGCGTTCTACATCCTGCGCATGCTCATAGCCAGACGTTGCACATTTAGCTTGTTAGCGCCCGGGTGACTGACATCACTTCCTCCCACACCTGCGTTCGCTCCACCCCTGCGGGGCCCGATTGGTCGGGCGCGCTCGCGGCTCTGACCTCGCTCTGACCACGCCCCCTCCCCCCGCTCCCCCCCCCCCCCCCGCAGGTATCGAGCTCAAGCACCTGTGCCTGGAGTACATGACGCCCTGGCTGCTCAACCTGGTGCGCTTCTGCAAGCACAACGACGACGCCAAGCGCCAGCGCGTCACCGCCATCCTGGACAAGCTCATCACCATGACCATCAACGAGAAGCAGATGTACCCCTCCATCCAGGCCAAGATCTGGGGCAGCCTGGGACAGGTGAGCCGGCCGGGGGGAGGCGGGAGGGCGTGGGCCCAATGGAACCCCGTCTCCCTGTCCACTGCAGTCCACTTTAGTTCCCCGAAATAATCCATCAACCGGGCTTCTTATAAATAAGCCACAGAGCCTGGATTAGGTTTTTATAAAGCTTATGGCCGCCACTGTTCTTGCGGTGGAGTTGATGTTGATAATAATACATTTTCTCTGTGGGTGGGGGTTGGTTGGTGGGTCGGTGCTGTAAATGAGTCACCCGAATGTTGTCTCCTTTTTGACAGTCGTTCTATCGTTTTTAATAGCAGCAAAGTGTCATTCATTTTACTGTTGCGGTTAGAGGAATCAGGAAGTGATAGTCATATCTGAGTCATTATGAAGCTTGTATGAGGACAAGGGCATTCTGCCACCCAGCCCTGGAGGTCTGGTGCCTCCCATGCCATTCTGCAGCGGGGCATCGGGCAGAAGCAGGAACACTGGCTAGATGAGGATAGATATAAGTGCCTTGGGCGGGTGGGGTCATTCAGAAATCCTTGCATGTTTGTTTTTGGCTGGACCGCAACAGCGGGGCCAGCCCTACAAACGCGAGTGTCTGCGACTGAGTGAGTGAATGAGTGAGTGATGAAGTTACACCATTGGTCAGCCGAGTTATGACGTCACACCATTGGTCGGCCGGTCCAGCCATACACTAGGTTTTAACCTGGTCTTGTTTTAAACCATTTTGACACCAGCGTTATGTGAATGTAATATTTTGACGGGGGGACTTTTCAGGAGATTAATGTATCATTTTTTTTTTAAAAACAATTTTTTAGATAACGGACCTGCTGGACGTGGTGCTGGACAGCTTCATCAAGACCAGCGCCACCGGCGGCCTGGGCTCCATCAAGGCGGAGGTGATGGCGGACACCGCCGTGGCGCTGGCGTCGGGCAACGTCAAGCTGGTGTCCAGCAAGGTGAGCTCCGGGCCCGGCGTCGCCTCCGCTCTCTCCCCCGACCCAGCCTGGGCCTCGGACGGCTACGCTAACCCCAGGCTAAGGCCTCGCTTTCGGGTAAACGGGCCCCCCCGCCCGTTTTTCCAAACCGCACCCCCTTTCTGACCCCTCGTTTCCCCAGGTGATCATCAGGATGTGCAAGATCATCGACAAGACGTGCCTGTCGCCCACGCCCACGCTGGAGCAGCACCTGATGTGGGACGACATCGCCATCCTGGCCCGCTACATGCTCATGCTCTCCTTCAACAACTCGCTGGACGTGGCCACCCACCTGCCCTACCTCTTCCACGTGGTGACCCTGCTGGTGGCCACGGGGCCCCTCTCGCTGCGCGCCTCCACCCACGGCCTGGTCATCAACATCATCCACTCGCTCTGCACCTGCTCCCAGCTCAACTTCAGCGGTGAGCGCCGCCGCCGTGCGCCGCGCGTGCGCGCAGAGGTGGACTTTTGTAGGACTCGTAACGATTAAATGTAGTTCGTCCAACGTTTTTGAAAGACGTGTCGCGACGTCTGAAAAGCCGCGATGGTTTGTGAGCGATATCGCGGCGTGTTGCGATATCCTGATCGTAGATTTTGGTTATCGTGACGGGTCGTCTGGATGTTAAACTGGGGCCGTTGCGCACTGTTGTTGTTAAAGATGCTGCGTTGCTCTTGGACAGAATAGGGGCCGTAACGCTGGTTTGTAGGTCAGATTCCCAGCAAACTGGCTCTCTGAATTTCGGCCTTTTTGATTGACGCTCTCATCCAGAGCGACGTACAACAAGTGCATCAGTTCAAAGTGCAGAGGTGCAGAAAAACACACTAGAGTGAAGTAAAGATCGTAGTGCCAGAAGTGACCACATAGATCAGGACTCCAGATTGCACTCCCTTTGGGCATTGATTCCCCGGTTCATCACGGAAAATGAAAATTGAATTTTCGGTTCACCTGCCTGCTTAAGTAAAGGTGCAGTAATTTGTTTCTTTATAATCACGTTAAAGACTTTTTTAAAGATGGATCGGTTGTCGATACCAGTAAGTATGTCCTCTAAATCTATTAACAGACCCCCCCACCCCCCCCAAGCCCACAACTAAATAGATTTTTTGAGACCTCTAAAGCCCAGAAGAAAGATGTTGCCTTTTTATCTCAGCCAGTGAACGTCAGTGTTTCAGTGCCAGTGAATGGGAAAAGGAAAGCCATTCTGTTTGGGATGAAATGCAGATGAGAGATTGAAATAAGAAAATGGCCGCCTGCTGACCTTTGTGTGTGGATGTTCCCCTGCAGAGGAGACGAAGCAGGTCCTGAGGCTCAGCCTGACCGAGTTCTCCCTGCCCAAATTCTACCTGCTCTTCGGCATCAGCAAGGTCAAGTCCGCCGCGGTCATCGCCTTCCGCTCCAGCTACCGCGACCGCTCCTTCTCCCCGGGGTCGTACGAGAGGGAGACCTTCGCCCTGTCCTCGCTGGAGACCGTCACCGAGGCTCTTCTGGAGATAATGGAGGTGAATACATAACTGCACACAGTGTGCTCACAATACACACTGCACTCTACAGTGTGCCCACAATACACCCTGTGCTCTCTACAGTGTGCTCACAATACACTGCACTCTGTACAGTATGCTCACAATACACTGCACTCTACAGTGTGCCCACAATACACCCTGTGCTCTCTACACTGTGCTCACAATACACCCTGTGCTCTCTACACTGTGCTCTCAATACACCCTGTGCTCTCTACAGTGTGCTCACAATACACACTGCACTCTCTACAGTGTGCTCACAATACACCCTGTGCTCTCTACAGTGTGCTCACAATACACCCTGCACTCTACAGTATGCTCACAATACACACTGCACTCTCTACAGTATGCTCACAATACACACTGCTCTCTACAGTGTGCTCACAATACACACTACACTCTCTACAGTGTGCTCACAATACACACTGCACTCTACAGTATGCTCACAATACACCCTGTGCTCTCTACAGTGTGCTCACAATACACACTGCACTCTACAGTATGCTCACAATACACACTGCACTCTCTACAGTGTGCTCACAATACGCACTGCACTCTACAGTGTACTCACAATACACACTGCACTCTACTGTGTACACACAATACATACTGCACTGTCTCTAGAGTGTAGACACACAGTACTCATTGTACTGTCTCCACAGTGTACACCTCTGTGCACACTGAACTGCCCCTAATATTAGTCCCAGTAGTGCGCGCAACTCTAATCTAACACGTACACATCCGCTACACATGCTCACTTCGCTCTGCCCTGTATTGCTGTTCACTCTTTTGCTGCACGCTGAATGCGCAGCCATGCAGACATTACTGCAGACTCTTTAAACACGATGCTAACTTCCTCCACAGCTGCCGGGCAATGATTTTTTTTTTAAACCATTAGTTTGTTCCACATTTTGTTTCCTGTTGCCGTCGTATCGCAGGCCTTCCTGATTAATTATGCACGTTCTACTGTTGTTTTTTCTTCTGCACACTATTTTCATAAGGTGTTTTTTCTGGGTTTCTTCGTGCATGTATTCAACATGCATACACAGTTAAACGTATCTGTCCTGCTCCAATAGGCCTGCATGAGAGACATCCCATCATGCAAGTGGCTTGACCAGTGGACGGAGCTGGCACAAAAGTATGTACACGTGATTAATTATAATTGACAAAGCTTTTTCTTTTGGCCTGTTTTTCTGAAAATAGCTGCGTGGAAAACCAGTAGCGCTTACTGTATGTTTATGATGTCACCATTTTAAACAAGACTTAAAGCCTCATTATCTCTGTGCTTTGTCAAGTTCATAAGATGCACATTCTTGGGGAAGCCAAGATAAAGTATAATGGTGAAGACAATAGAATTCAGTGAAAAATATTTAAGTAGGCAGGATTTGCTTGTGAAATATCCTTTTTCCAAAGAGAGCACATTGTCTTGCATTGCCTTTTACATGTAAGCCAGCAACCAGTCTGCATTAACTTAAGGAGTTAACACCGCTTAATGGCTTATTGCTCAGTTGTACATTAAATCAGTTGAATTAATACACCTTAGCCAAAAGCGGCTTTGTACATAACGCAGAATTTATATGGCGACATGGTGACTGTTCAGCTTCGTGTGTTGGTTTGGTGTTAGAACACTGGTGCACGTTAGGGGTATGTGTGGGTTTGTCATACTTCAACAGTGAAGTCAGCACAGCCTGTCCGGCCTGTAGATGGGTTCAGCTTGCTGGATGAGTTTACTTTCATAGGCGTGTTACCCTGATTGGGCGTTTCATACGTGGGTGGGTGTGTCCTGCCCCGCTGGGATTGGGGAGGGGTTTGAGGGGGAGGGGGGTTTTCCCCAGCTCTTACCCTGTTACTGAGGCCCCTCCCCCTGGGGTTTGGGAGGAGTTTGCGGGGGGGTTTTCTGTCCCAGCTCTTACCCTGTTACTGAGGCACCCCCCCACCCCCGTCTCTGCTGCGCAGGTTTGCGTTCCAGTACAATCCGTCCCTGCAGCCGAGGGCCCTGGTGGTGTTCGGGTGCATCAGCAAGCGCGTGTCGCACGGGCAGATCAAGCAGATCATCCGCATCCTCAGCAAGGCAAGTCCTCTGCTCAGCATCGACCGGGTGTGTTTCCGCCGTTCCAGCTCCGCCGCTCTGCCCCGCCCAAAATTCCCTTCCACCCCCTACCCACCCCCCACCCCCCTCCCTCGACCGGCCCCGCCTCCCCAGCCCTTTCTCCCCTCCTCTCGACTCTGTCCAGCCTCCTCCCCTAACCGATCCCACTGTCCGCTTGACCCCGCCCCCTCCTTCCTCAATCCCACCCCCACCTTCTACAGCCCACAGTGCATGCACACTGAACACAGCACACGTGTAGCATAGTATATAAACCCAGCACGGCCCCTTCTCCACATGGATCCTGTTTCTCACCGGATCCCAAACCCTTGTGACTGTCCATTTGTATTTGTTAAAGTACACCTCCAGCTTAGCCAGAGCAATGGGGTACACGCCCTCTGTGATGTCATATTTTTCTGCCGTGCTATAGGACAGAGCCTGTGTACTGTATGCCTCACTTGTACTGTGTTAGCTGTAGCCTATAGGGATTGAGTGCTGTGCAGGTGTTTTGCAGGAGAAGCTGAGATAGGTCAGGTGGTGTGTGCTCCACAGCGTTGAGTGCTGGACTCCAGTGGACTCCAGCTCCCCGTCTCTGCACCGCTGCCGAATGTTGTAGAGTGCCCTGCCCTTTGACCCCTCCCCTGCCCATAGCTCCGCCCCCTCCTCCCCTCCAGTCATTAACGCACTCTTGGTCTCTGTCAACAGGGTCTAGAGAGCTGCCTAAAGGGCCCAGATAATTACAACAGCCAGGTGCTAATAGAGGCCACTGTCATTGCCCTGACTAAACTGCAGCCGCTTCTCAACAAGGTACGCGGGCGTGTGTGTGGGTCACATCCAGCTCCGCCGGAGACTCACAGGACCGCCGAGCTTCTCTCCGCTCGCGCTCTCATTGCTGCGTGCGTGCGTGTGTGTGTGTGTGTGTGTGTGTGCGCGCGTGCATGTGTGTGTGTGTGTTTGTGCATGCGTGTGTGTGCGTGTGTGTGTGTGCGTGTGTGTGTGTGTGTGTGTGTGTGCGTGCGTGCGTGTGTGCGTGTGTTTGTGCGTTTGTGTGTTAGTGTGTGTGTGTGTGTATGTTTGTGAGTGAGTGTACGTGTGTCTGTGTGTGTGAGTGTGTGTGTGTTTGTGTGTGTAAGTGTGTGTGGCTGTATGTGATTTTGTCTGTGTATGAAATGTTTAAGTATGAAATGAGGTTTAGATAGAGGTTTGTCACGTGTATCTCCCTACTGTCCGCTCCATTTTGGTTTCTCCATCTACTGTCTGAGTTCCTAGGCCTCAGATAGTTTGTAAAGTGCTAAAGCAGGCAGCAGTGTTGTATGGACCCAGCTAGAAACTGCAGAATGAGGAAGTGATGAGAGTCAGTCAGCCAGGTGAAGGGGTCTGTAGGTAGGATGTGTGAGTAGGCCTCTGGGCTGGGTGTACGTGCGGTGTGTGACATTTCGGGCCCCTCAGGACTCCCCCATGCACAAGGCCCTGTTCTGGGTGGCAGTGGCGGTGCTGCAGCTGGACGAGGTCAACCTGTACTCAGCCGGGACGGCCCTGCTGGAACAGAACCTGCACACCCTGGACAGCCTGCGTGCCTTTAACGACAAGGTAACACACACAAACACACGCGCGTGCACAAGCACACACACACGCTCACGCATACACACGCACATACACACACATACACACACACACACACACACACACACACACACATGCGTGCGCACGCACACACACACACACACAGGTGTGCATGCACACACGCACACACACACACATACACACATGCGCATGCACACACACACACACATGCGCACACACACACACATGCGCACACAGACACACACACACACAAGCATATACCCACACACCGCAGTGCACCATTATCAACACTGCCCCACTGGCACTTGCACTTTCTCACACTCAAATAAGTCAGGCTTTTAACTGAAAGGTCATACCCACTGATCACAGAGGGTACTGCACTCTCTCACACACACACACACACACACACAAACACATACTGCTCACATGCACGCACACACATTCGTGTGCACATTGACTGCCACACAATCTAAAATGGTTGTACACTGGAGAAAAATAAGTAAAGAAGAATACCTAATCAAAGATTAATAAACACTGGCCTTCGGAGAGCAATACCTGAGTTAACATGGAATCTGGATTCCTGGTCGTTTGGTTCACATAAGGCCTTTGTGTCTTTGGAGAAAGACTTGCACATGTCTGTGCTAGGCCTATTTGAACAGAGGCCTTGAAGATTTAATGTGACACTGTACCAGGTAAGCTTGTGTTTCTTTCCTGTAAGAGTGGTATGAATGCTTTATGAATGGAGCTCTGACATAGAGTCACTGTCCCTGGAACGTAGTCCGTTTGTTTTTTTCCTCTAACCCTTCCCGGTAAATGCCTCTTGCATGTTTACTCTATTTGTGCTTAAAGCGCCATTGAGGAGCATTTCTCGATATCATTTCCTGGCACAGATGGCTCTCGTTACGTGGGTGGCTGAGGAAGTTGTTTGAACAGAAAGCGCAGCCACTGGTGTTGCAATTGCCGTTCAGTCAATGGCAGAATAAAAAACTGGCCTCTCTTCAGTCGTTGTGCCATTGAGGAAATGAACGTGGGAATGAATGAAGAGGGTTCATGTGCAGTTGAGCTGGGCTGGCGCGTGCTGTGCCCTTGCCATTTAAACGGGCCCCACAGGTGGCGCTGTGCTCACAGGACTCCCCCTTTCCCCCCACCCACCCCCCCGCAGAGCCCGGAGGAGGTCTTCATGGAGATCCGGAAGCCGCTGGAGTGGCACTGCAAGCAGATGGATCACTTTGTGGGCCTCAACTTCAACTCCAACTTCAACTTTGCACTAGTGGGCCACCTGCTGAAAGGTACGCTGGGAGGGGGCGGGGGCGGGGGCCCAGCCGAGCCGCTTTCATTGGCCGGTCGCAGCCGGCCAGTCGCTAAGCTGCTTCGATGATTCTGTCTTCATCCAGGACTTGTATTGCACTTACGTTATCCTGATGTTGTAGTTCTATCATATCTTGTCGTTATGCCTCATTCTAGTATGACTTGTCATAACTTTCTGACCTAGCCTATGCTAACTGTGTGAACTTTTACATAATGACTGTTGTACCTTATCGGACTCGTTTTTTGTGGTTGTCGAATGACCTTCGGCACTTACTGACCGTCACTTTGGATCAAAGCATCTGCCAGACAAATGTAATGGAATGTCCAGTGCGTGATGTCATCGCAGAGACAGAGGCAGTGCTTCCTGTAGTCTGATGATGTCATGTCACATGACGACGCGTAAACGTAAAACGCGCCCGAGCGCTCGTTCCGTGTCTCACGCCGGCGGTCCTCTGGCCTTGCAGGGTACCGGCACCCCTCCCCCACCACGGTGGCCCGGACGGTGCGCATCCTCCACACGCTGCTGGCGCTGGTGGGGAAGCACTTGAACTGCGACAAGTTCGAGGTGAACACGCAGAGCGTGGCGTACCTGGCAGGTGAGTTCGCCCGCGCCCTCCCGAGTGTGGACTACAGCGCGCTTCCTTCTCGCTGTTTCGCTGAGGAGAGAAACGGACCGTGATGCAGCAGGGACCGCGGTTGTTTCATTTCCTCATTTTACACTGCTCATTAGTGTCCTAACCCACAGCCAGCGCCAGACATGCTGTAGACCCTAGGGCCGGGGGCTCTGCCGCTTTCTCTTCTTACCAATTAACTGATCAATTAAACAGAACAAATAGATTTTTTAATATTAAAAAAAGAACCCAGGAGAGACTGTGCCTCCCTGGCCACCAGTGCTTTAATGGGTTAGTGTGCCAGTTTAATAGATTTAATTGATTCTATATGTGTATGTGCGTGCACGCTATGTGTGTGTACTGTGCGTGTGCGCTGTGTCCGTGTGCGCGCGTGTGTGTGCGCGCGTGTGTGTGTGTGTGCGCTATGTGTGTGTACTGTGCATGCGTGCTGTGTGCGTGCATGCGCGCGCTGTGTGTGTGTGTGTGCGTGTGTGTCTGTGTGTGTGTATGTGGGCGTGCACGAGCTGTGGTGTAACGGCTTCTCCCGTCTGCGCAGCTCTGCTCACCGTCTCAGAGGAGGTGCGCAGCCGCTGCAGCCTGAAGCACAGGAAGTCGCTGCTGCTCTCCGAGGTTGCCATGGAGAATGTTCCCATGGACACGTACTCAGTGCATCCCAACGACCCCAGCTGCAGGTCAGTGTGCATCACTCTGGCCGGTCTCCCCCCCTTTGGGGATGTGGAGGCTCCAGATGCAGAGGTGCCGATCTGTGATTGGTTGAATCTCTGAAGCCACTGTACTCAAACCCCCGGGGGTCATAATTCTACAGTGACATTCTGCTGTTAGTGGACTACATAGCAGCCAATGCCTGACTACCTCTAGATTCACTGAATTATGGCTCTTAACAGAGACTGTGACAGAGCCACAGCAAGATGATTTGGCCTCTTGCTTGAATTATTCACGTGTGAATTTTGCTGTTGGCAGGTCTAGGGTCATACAGCTTAAGCCTGACTGAGCTGTTGAATAATACTCATCATACAAAATGTCCAGTGAAAGATGGCCACCTAGGGGTGTAGCTAATGAAAAATGGCCATCGTGCAGGAAGTAAAAATTTTTAAAAAGCCAAACATAATGACATAAAGATAACGCAGTTTATTGAAAGCGGTCGGCCAACTCCTCAAGAAGAAAAAAAAAGAAGGTGAAGGTGTTCCTCATAGATGCATAGATGCCAAAGGGCACCCTCTCACGAACCAAGACGATTGGTCGTCAGACGCATGGGTGAAGGTCCTGTGGGTGAGCAACAGCGTGGCCGCCTAGCGCATAGTGCCCGTCACCGTCACGTGAAGGCGGTGTGTAAAGAGAAGTGAAAAGGGAGTACTGAAAATTGCCATCATGGACAAGTGGTCGCCTGTGTTGTGGCTGGGTGGTGACTAATGCAAAAGCATTGCGAGGGAACGCAAAAAAAAACCCTACCATGATCCTTAGGTTCATCCAGTCCGGTTTTTTTTTTCTCCCAGTCCAGGTTTTTTTGTCTTCTAGTCCAGTTTTTTTTTCTTCCAGTCGAGAAAATTTTTTTTTTTACCTCGTAACAAGTTTTATCTCTGTAAAGGGACACCTCAGCCTTTTAACAGTTCTAAAATAAATGCGCTACAAAATCCAGCATTCTAAAGCAGTTTAAGGGGAGGCACCATCGTCAAAAAAGATGATTTTGGTTCCATATGCCAATTTTGATATTTTTTGATATTTTGCTTCTATAACTTCTATAGTTTCATAAAATGAACAAACTGAAGGTAAATGATCGTTATAAATAGTTCATTTAGATGATAATATAACACCATTGTCAAGTACACAAAGCATAGAATGAGCTTATGATAGCATCTTTTATGATTAATAGTATGCCAATTCATAATTAATTATATGCCAATATTAAATCAATTTGATGCTTTGAAGGCACAACAATTGCATTGCCAATGAATATTAGGTTAGAAAATAGAACATTTGCCTGATTTAACGTGACTTCCAGTATAAACACTTCCTGTCTTCTATCTGAATACAAATACACAGACAGATTATTTTGTTGGTTGAACAGATACAGATACAGATAATGACATCTCTGCACACCCCTAGTGGTGACCCCATCTCGTTTAGATAGCGGAATAAAGCCTTTTCACTTCTGTAGTGGCGTCCCTCAGCCTATAGGGCGGCAGTGTAGCACAGTGCGTAAGGAACTGGGCTTGCAACTGAAAGGTCATAGGTTCGATTCCTGGAGTAGGACACTGTCGTTGTACCCTCGAGCAAGGTACTTAACCTGCATTGCTTCAGTATACATCCAGCTGTATAAATGGATACAGTGTAAAAAAATAAATAAAATAAAATGCTATGTTGTGTAAAAATGCTAAAAAATGTTGTGCTAACATTACATTACATTACATTACAGGCATTTAGCAGACGCTCTTATCCAGAGCGACTTACACAACTTTTACATAGCATTTTACATTGTATCCATTTATACAGCTGGATATATACTGAAGCAATGCAGGTTAAGTACCTTGCTCAAGGGTACAACGGCAGTATCCTTACCCGGGAATCGAACCTGCGACCTTTCGGTTACAAGTCTAGTTCCTTACCCACTGTGCTACACTCCGTCCCTCCGCTAACAGTTGTGTAAGTCGATCTGGATAAGAGCGTCTGCTAAATGCCTGTAATGTAATGTAATGCTGTAATGTAATGTAATGTAATGTAATGCTGTAATGTAATGTAATGTAATGTAATGTGATGTACTCCCCTTCCCCCCTCAGGACTCTGCGCGAGAGCCAGCCCTGGGCGTCGCCCAAAGTGTCGGAGCGATACCTGGCGGCTCACTATCCCACGGTGGGCCAGATAAGCCCTCGCACGCGCAAGTCCATGAGCCTGGACATGGGCCAGCCCTCCCAAGCCAACACCAAGAAACTGCTGGGTGAGGGCAGCCATTTTGGCTCCGCGGTCTTTCGCCCGTGGTCTGAAGGGCGTACGCGGGATTGCCGTGGCTTCCGTCTCGCGGACGTGATGTTTTACCCCGCCCGCTCTTTTGCTCTCCTCCAGGCACGAGGAAGAGTTTCGACCACTTGATATCGGACACGAAAGCACCAAAGAGGCCAGAGATGGAATCTGGCATCACCACGCCCCCCAAGATGCGGAGAGTGGCCGAGTACGATCCTGATATAGGTGCGCGCCTCGTGGAGCTTCTCCGACGCTGAAATTGAGCTGGGGCGGCGCGGCAGGCTGACGCTAACGCTTGCACGTCTCGTTTATGACCCTCCCCTTTCCGCAGAGACCCAAAGAATAGCCAATTCACAGCACCACCACCTGCGCAAGGTGTCCGTGTCGGAGTCCAACGTGCTGCTGGACGAGGAGGTTCTCACGGACCCCAAGATCCAGGCGCTGCTTCTTACCGTCTTGGTGAGCTGTTTTTTCTCTTACTCACACACACAAACAGTACACGTACATTCTCTCTTACTCTCTCTCTCTCTCTCTCACTCTCTAACTCTCTCGCACTCTCTCTCTCTCTTATCTTCATCAGTCAATTAGCATAAATTTAATTTATGTTTTATGTTTGGTCTATTTGTTTGTATTTATGTATACGGTAATCTAAGTGTACATATGGTGTTCTGTTCTTCAGGCCACGTTGGTGAAAAACACAACAGATGAATTTGACCAGAGGATCCTCTATGAGTTTTTAGCTGAAGCTAGTGTTGTCTTCCCAAAGGTCTTTCCAGTTGTGTAAGTCTCTTCACATATTTCCCATTTTTAATCTGTTTCACTTACAAAACACAGCTTTTTTTGAGCAAAATGTATTTTCCTCATGTCTCAAAATAACATATTTGTAAGCCTTAAAGGGGTTAATAAACTCTAAATCCTGTTTTGGTTCTAAAGCTGAGTATCATGTCTGCATTTGATACATCGCATTAGTCCTATAGTTAAAAATATAAATAAACAAATATAATTAAGCCATACCACCGCATTTTGTGCAAAAAGCGCCATGCGCTAGCTAGATGCTAACTAGCGAGTTGCTGTTGAAATGTTAGGCTGTTGATAACTGATCAGACAGTTATAACCCCAGCACATTGCTGCACTGCCCTTCACCTTTGCACTATAGGCCTACCATACAGGTCTTTCTGCAGTTCACTTGCTTTAGCTAACTGCTTCGCTTGCAGTGCTCTTGCCAGCCAGCTAATAACAGGTAAGAATGTCCGATGTAGATTCTGCATGAATAAGCACATAGTTAGACACGCTTAGCGTTCTATCCAATAAGGGCTTGGCCGGAACCAGAAGGATGCCGCGAGCGCAGGGGACGCCCACCCACGCAGTTACACCAATCAGCAGCAAGCTCATACAGCTTCTCCACTTTATCATGTACATGGAAGCTGCAAGGCCCTGCTGCTGATTGGCTGTCTTATGGCCACCCCGGCAGCAAGGTCGTACTGCTTCTCAACTTTATCATGTACATGGAAGCTGCAAGGCCTTGCTGCTGATTGGCTGTCTTATGGTCACCCAGTCGATAACGATATTGTTTTTCTTCCCCCCTGAACCATTTCACGTGGCCTCTGAAGTGTGGTTGTTCACCACCTCGTCAGGCTTAATTAAAGAGAAGAAGACTAGACGAAAAGGCGGTACACGACGCGGTGGCGGCCGCCGCTGTTGCGTTGGCTAACTGTCGTGGCGGCGTATCGCCCAGCCGTGACTTACGTACTCGCACGGGCTTTATCTCCATCCGCTTTTTACTGGCTTTATCTGTGAGGCCGGGTGCTACTTCCTGTCTGCTGTTCTCTGGCCTGCATCAGACCACGTTTCCTCCGCAGCCGCAGGCGTCATTGTTAAATTTGGCGCTGGTGCGTTTCAGCCGCTTTCATGTGACACCTGCGCGTCCGTCACACGCCCCCTTTCGCGAGTTCGACTGTGGCGGTTCCCGCTCACCTCGTTCGCCTGCTATTTCCGAGCACGGGCTGCCGTTCGTTGACTCCTTTCCAGCACGCCGTTCACCGCAAATATTTATTTATTTGAATGTGAATTTTTGTTTGTTTGGCGTTTCCCTTTGCAGCCACAACCTACTGGACTCGAAGATAAATACCCTTCTATCACTGTGCCAAGACCCCAATCTCCTGAACCCCATCCACGGCATCGTGCAGAGTGTGGTGTACCACGAGGAGTCCCCTCCCCAGTACCAGCCTTCATACCTGCAGAGTACGTGACCGGCCGCCTCCACATCCAAACACGCGGTGCCACTGAGCACGCTCCGTCTCTAAACAAGCTAGCGTAGCATAGCCTGGGCTGTAATACACACATCCAAACACGCGATGCTACTGCACACACACTGTTTCTAAACAAGCTAGCTTAGCATAGCATGGCCTGTAATACACACATCCAAACACGCGATGCCACTGCTCACGCACCGTTTCTAAACAAGCTAGCGTAGCATAGCATGGCCTGTAATACACACATCCAAACACACGATGCTACTGCACATGCTCCATTTATAAACAAGCTAGCATAGCATAGCATAGCATGGCCTGTAATACACACACAAACACACAATGCCACTGCGCACACACTGTTTCTAAACAAGCTAGCGTAGCATAGCCTGGGCTGTAATACACACATCCAAACACGCGATGTTGCTGCACATGCTCCGTTTCTAAACAAGCTAGTGTAGCATAGCCTGGGCTGTAATACACACATCCAAACACGCGATGCCACTGCACACACACCGTTTCTAAACAAGCTAGCGTAGCATAGCATGGCCTGTAATACACACATCCAAACACGCGATGCTACTGAGCACGCTCCGTTTCTTAACAAGCTAGCGTAGCATAGCATGGCCTGTAATACACACATCCAAAACACGCGATGCTACTGCACATGCTCCGTCTCTAAACAAGCTAGCGTAGCATAGCATGGCCTGTAATAAACACATCCAAACACGCAATGCCAATGCATACACACCGTTTCTAAACAAGCTAGCATAGCATAGCATGGCCTGTAATACACACATCCAAACACGCAATGCTACTGCGCACCCACCGTTTCTAAACAAGCTAGCGTAGCATAGCGTGGCCTGTAATACACACATCCAAACACGCAATGCCACTGCACACACACCATTTATAAACAAGCTAGCGTAGCATAGCCTGGGCTGTAATACACACATCCAAACATGTGATGCCACTGCACACACACCGTTTATAAACAAGCAAAGCTAGCATAGCATAGCATGGCCTGTAATACACACATCCAAACAGGCAATGCCACTGCACACACACTGTTTCTAAACAAGCTAGCATATCATGGCCTGTAATACACACATCCAAACACGCGATGCTACTGCACATGCTCCGTTTCTAAACAAGCTAGCGTAGCATAGCATGGCCTGTAATACACACATCCAAACACGCGATGCCACTGCACACACACTGTTTCTAAACAAGCTAGCGTAGCATAGCATGGCCTGTAATACACACATCCAAACACGCAATACTACTGCGCACACACCGTTTCTAAACAAGCTAGCGTAGCATAGCATGGCCTGTAATACACACATCCAAACACGTGATGCCACTAAGCACGCTCCGTTTCTAAACAAGCTAGCGTAGCATAGCATGGCCTGTAATACACACATCCAAACACGCAATGCCAATGCATACACACCGTTTCTAAACAAGCTAGCGTAGCATAGCCTGAGCTGTAATACACACATCCAAACATGTGATGCCACTGCACACACACCGTTTATAAACAAGCAAGCTAGCATAGCATAGCATGGCCTGTAATACACACATCCAAACAGGCAATGCCACTGCACACACACTGTTTCTAAACAAGCTAGCTTAGCATAGCATGGCCTGTAATACACACATCCAAACACGCGATGCTACTGCACACACACCGTTTTTAAACAAGCTAGCGTAGCATATCATGGCCTGTAATACACACATCCAAAAGCCAGCTCTGGCGACGGGCAGTCAGTGAAAGAAAAACCTATTCCCTTTTACCGTTGCAGAAGAAATGCACGCATTCAGCATCGTTTAATGTAAATAAAAGGTCAGCTATCTCATGATGAACGGGTCATATGCTTGTGTCTTGTTATTAACCCTTAAGTGCCCCAGGCCGATTTGCGTGTGTAAACCCCAGCTCATGCATCTCTGTCTCCACCCCCCCACCCCCCCCCCCCCCCCCCACAGGCTTCGGGTTCAACGGGTTGTGGAGGTTCGCCGGGCCCTTCTCAAAGGTATGTCTTATTATGTCAGGGGAGATCTTATTAATGTTTCTATAACGATGGAAATAATGCCCTATCAAGGAGAGTCCTGTCAGTCAAATGGTTTTGGTTATTCACACCAACACCCCCCCCCCCTCCCACCTCACGCCTCCACCCGGGGCCACCGTCTGGTTTCTGTGTTCAGTAGCTTGTATCTGAGACGTAAATAATAACGAGGGATCGATCCACAGCACCCCCACGTGCGTTTGTGCGGTTCGAAGTCACGCTGGAAACCGCAGAGTGATGGGACACATTTATCTTCCGGTGGCTGATAATATGCATTTCATAATGTTCGCTTGTTGGTTTTTTGTAACTCAAAAGAATTGCACCTTTGACTGCGGTGTTAAATGACTGCTCCTAAAAGACTGCTGCTCTCTCACACTGCTCGTAGCAAACTCAGATCCCCGACTACGCAGAGCTGATTGTGAAATTTTTGGACGCTTTGATTGACACCTACCTGCCGGGGATTGATGAGGAGACCAGCGAAGAGTCGCTGCGGACGCCCACGTCGCCGTACCCGCCGCCCGTCCAGAGCCAGCTCAGCATTACCGCCAACCTCAACCTCTCCAACTCCATGACCTCACTCGCCACTTCTCAGCACTCCCCAGGTCAGCCCCGCCCACAGGCTCTCACGCACACACACACACACGCACACAACCCAATCTGCGCTTACACACACACACCCCAACTGTGCTTACACAAGGCCTGCACTTTCTCGCCCATAGACACACACACACAATCCTGCACTTGTATAAGGTATGCATACTCTCACCCGTACACACTCACACACACACACACTCAAATGAAACTAAAGCTCAGGACATTGATGTCAGACATCAGGCACTGGGCCTGTTCCACACTCATACAGATGGGCAGCCTGTTTCTGAGACCCTCTCCTTTAAAGGGCATCACAGAGTGTTCAAAGCTGACAGGCCCCAGGACACCGTGTGGGCTGGGAAATGGAGTTTGTACAGACATTTGTAGATGCCAAAGGTTTCTCCTTCAAACTCCTGCTTTGTTCGCACACTGTCTTACACACACACACTCTCAATGTCACATGACACATGCTCCCCTTCACTCTGCCCTCCAGTCAAGCATGCACACTGATTTCACTGATACATGTGTATGTCTGAATACATATATATACATATATATATATATATATATATATATATATATATATATATATATATATGCATACAGTATGTATATACAGTATGTATGTGTTTGTGTGTGTGTGTTGTGTGTATAAAACAGTATATATGTGTAGATTAGTATATTACAATTCGCCATTGTTCCTTCCCACTGCTTTTACTGACAGTAGCACTTGTAGAGCTAAAATTGCTAACTTATGCACAACTTGTATAACATTCAGGTTTGATCAACTGGCCATCTACAGGGTAAATAGGTATTCATTAACTCTGCCTAACTATACTTACGCTCACAAAATAAAGACTTCGTATCAAGCTGCATTTTAACTTTGGATGTGCACTTAATTTAGCGAGCCGGTTGCAGTTTTATTTTAGTTTTTACGCTACCAGTGCGTGCAGTCTTTGATCCAGGTGTCTTGCCTTTGAGCCTCATTGTTTCATGGATCACTTTCTTTCACAAGGGTTTGCATTTCATTGAGGTTCGTCTACCCGACCTCCATTTTCTTCTCTTCTCCAATGAAACGAGGCCATGGATAAAAATGTTCTGCGTCTTGCACCATCTCTGCATTAATAGTGCTTGTGGTCTTCTATACAAACTTGGTAAAATATTCGCGCTAAACTGAGTTTTCTTCATAAGTTACTATCTTTAAAAAGAAATACATTTTGCAAGGGCAAAAACAATTGTTGTCAGGACACTCTGATAGTCAGAATGGCAACATCAGTCCAGTTTGGAGTGTCTATAAAGAAAAAAATGGCTGCCCTTCTCCAGCAGTTGGCTGCTTTTACATTTACCAAGTTTTTTTTTTCACGTTTCCTGTTTTCTTAATTTTAATTTGTTCTAACCTGTCTAGCGTCCTGCCTGCCTTGTCTCGTTCTTTCTTCCTTTGCTGCGTGCATGCCTCGCTGCTGTGGGCTGGATGTAGTTGTAGTTTATAGACAGTCGCCAGCTCTGTCCCGTTCGAGGTCCTCTGAAGGGGTGTCCCAGAAAATGCCTGTTTACAAATAAAGACCATAGAGCTATACGCGGGGCAATGAACGGCCAAGCCTGTGGTTAGCAAACGGTGCTGATGTTTTTTGTGCATGGCTGTTGTACTGTGGTTTTTTTTGTGTGGTTTTGTTTTAGCTAGCATTATTTTATTTTTTTCTGTCAGACTTGCATTTAATTATATTGCTGTCCTACATTTGTAATCAGAAATATTTTAAGTAATACTTACTACAAATAAGTAATACTGTTAACCTGTGGAAATGAAGCCACTGAATTTTTACGATTATAAAATACAGATTACTAATTTGTGTCCTGTGCAAGTTGGACAACAATGGGTCATCTATGCATGGTTCATGGCCGTTTTCTGCCAGTACTTGTTTTTGTATTAATTTATTGTTTATGCTCATCTGCTCTATATTGTTTGAGTTTTGTTTGGTGTTAACCATGTTGCCTTTTGTTTTTTCATCCTGTCTTTGGGTTGTCATGGTCACCCCTTCCTGTTTGTTTACCACTTTGTGTCTGCGAAGCTTCTTCTCTGCCTTGCTCTAAGTCTGCCGTTTTTGCGCCGCTCCTCGCCTGTCCAGGTACAGCCCCCCCGCCCCCCCGTCCCGCCCCCCTCGGTCTCCCTGTCTCCTTCCTCCACAGGCACAGCACAGCACAGCACAGAGCGATTAGCACAGAGCGATCAGCGCAGCGCGCGTAGCCCAGAGACACACACCCCTGACCTGAGTCACCGTGGCGCACACACACACACACACACAGCTGTCTGTGACGGATGAGGACAGGGTTCTGTGCTTTGTCTCGGTTTGGTAGCACTCTTACGTTGCCGTGGTTATCAGTGTGAGAGAGCGGTTTTGGTGGCGGGGTGGGGGGCGGGGCAGGGCACACCACACCCAGCCGGACTGCGTGTTTTTTCATAGGTCATTGAAAACCTTTCGGAAACCAGCGGATATTTCAGCCAGCATCTTAGGAAAGCCCTGTTCATTTTTAGACGCGTGTCCAACCCCACCTGCTGATACGTTTCGGTACTGCAGCGCGGTGTTACTCTGTGAGCCGAGAGATTTCTCCCCAGCAGTACAGATGGGGCAGAGGGGCTTCCAGGAGGTCCAGAAGCATACCTGGCGATTGAGTTGCCTTGAAACAGATATTATTGTTTCTTTTAGATTTGCGATATGGAGCTCAGTGCTAGTGAACACTGTAGCTAAATGATGGCTTGGCACGGTTCATGTTAGCGGATGCTACATACTGTAAGTCTGGAAATTCAGCAGTGTTGTGACAGCTGTGTTGTAACTGTGAGCCACTGCTGTTGAGGTGTACGGGTGGGAATACAGAAAATGCAGAGGCATCAGAAATTCATATGCAAGTGGTAATACATGTATGTATGTGATACTGAGCACGACACACAATGCACCAGCATACATGGTTCATATATGTCTCAACTATGCAGTGTAATAATATAAGTCACCCTGAATCAATCAGGAGTCAGTCCATCAGGCTTATGCCCGCACGTGTGTGTGTTTGTGTGTACGTGTGTGTGTTTGTGTGTTAGCGCACGTGTGTACATGTGTGTGTGTGTGTTGTGCGTGCCTGCATGTGTGTGTGCGCGCGTGTGTGTGTGCGTGTGTACATGTGTGTCTGCGTGTACGCGCGTACGTGTGTGTCTGCCTGTGCGTGCGTGTGCATGTGTCTGTGTGTGTGTGTGTGCGCGTGCATGTGTGTGTGCGTGTGTACGTGTGCATGTGTGTGTCTGTGTGCGTGTGTCTGTCTGTGTGCGTGTGTCTGTCTGTGTGTGTGCGTGTGTACATGTGTGTCTGCGTGTACGCGCGTACGTGTGTGTCTGCCTGTGCGTGTGTACATGTGTGTCCGCGTGTACGCGCGTACGTGTGTGTCTGCCTGTGCGTGCGTGTGCATGTGTCTGTGTGTGTGTGTGTGCGCGTGCATGTGTGTGTGCGTGTGTACGTGTGCATGCGTGTGTCTGTGTGCGTGTGTCTGTCTGTGTGCGTGTGTCTGTCTGTGTGTGTGTGTGTGTGTGTGTGTGCGCGTGCATGTGTGTGTGCGTGCGTACGTGTACATGCATGTGTCTGTGTGCGTGTGTCTGTGTGTGCGTCTGTCTGTGTGTGTGTGTGTGTGTGGGTGTGTGTGTCTGTGTGTGTGCGTGTGTGTGTCTGTGTGTGCTTGTGTGTGTGTGTGTGTCTGTGTGCATGTGTCCGTGTGTGTGTGTGTGTGCGCGCGCGCGTGTGTGTGTCTGTGTGTGTGTGTGTGTGCGTGTGTGTGTGCAGGGTGACCGCCTGGCTCCTCTCCTCACCCCGCTGCCCGCCTGTCCTCCCCTGCAGGCATCGATAAGGAGAACGTGGAGCTGTCCCCCACCAGCGGGCACAGCAGCAGCGGGCGCACGCGGCACGGCTCTGCCAGCCAGGTGCAGAAGCAGCGCAGCGCGGGCAGCTTCAAGAGACCCAGCATCAAGAAGATCGTGTGAGGGGAGGAGCCAGAACAACCCCGCCCCCCTCCCCGGGCTCTGGCCCCTCCCACGCCAGTCGTCCTGCTGCAAATTCTCTTCTGTCCCCTCCCCCCCCTTTTTTTTTTTTTAAGTTTTCGGTTTTTTTTTTCCTTTTCGTTCTTTCTTTTCCATTTTGTATGTTTTTTGTTTATCCTTGCCAAGTTTGCCTGACGATCAACATTTATTGAAGAACTGCTTGAATTTAAAGCATTATTTTGTTTTTTCTGTTGTCTTTTTTTTTTTTTTGTTTTTTTTTTTAAAGCCAGTCAGTGTTTGAGGCGTAAAGAAAAACAAATCCCCTCCACCTGCCCACCCTTTGGTTTGTGTGCTGGATGCATTCATTTACAGGAAGTGGATTAGACAGGACTTCTTTTTTTTGTATATATTTTAGCTGAAGGAAAGCACTAAATTTCACAACACTGCAGACAGTGGTCATGTGTAAGCTATTATTGCTCCGAGTCTTTGCTCTTTTCTTTCTTTTTTTTTTTTTTTTAGTTCAGAAATGGAGAGTGAATGAAAGGCATTTTCTGTCATTTGCACAGTTTTCCTACAGAGTGGCTGTTTAATCTGCGATGGATTAGGAATGTACGCGGGGCGGAGTCTGCTGGTGACGCGCGTCTCTGCATTTCTTCGCTGAGAGAGTCAGGACTGTAGGGCTCAAAGAATAGACTCCCCGCTAGTCTTGGGTGGCACACCAGTCGGTACTGGCTGGCGTTCCAACTCATCTTCGGTTTCCTTTGTTTTCTTTTAAAGCCAATGGGGGTAACTTGATCTCAGTGCTTGCATAGGGGGCAGCGAACTGGATTTAGGGTTTATGTTCACGTTCTGCGTTTGCCAGAGAGTGTAGAGTGTCTTCGGCAGGATCCTGAAATGCGCAGCGACTAGCCATGCGCTGAAGGAGAGCTTAAAAAACCCATCTCCACCAAAGCCGAGGGGATCGATGGCCCCTGCTTTACCTTTGCCTTCGGCTGTTCGGTACTACAACTGGGAAATGATGTATGTATGTGTCTCTATAAGAAGGGTGGGGGTGGGGGGGGGGGGGGGGTCCCCAAATATTTAAAAAAAGTTTTAATCTGTCGTTGCAAAAGCCAATTAAGAAAGGACCATTTTAAAGATAATGATGATTATAATAATCAAGGACATGCATGCACACACAGTATTGGATGTCTTGCCAGATGGTTATAGATTTGGGGAGAGACGGCAAACCTTTCCTTTGGAAAGTGAGAACAGGTACGAGAAAATAACACTAAAAAAGTGCTGTCCTTACCCCACTGAAAGTGTTTCTAGTAGCAGGCCTTGCAAGCATGGAAACCATTCTTAAGTTTTTCTTAGCAGTTACGGAAGGGCTGATTTCTTCTTGGAAAACGGAAAATCCACCTTGAACTTTTAGACAGATAGGAACACGTGAAGTCTGTCCTGCTAGGGACAGTAGATGAGGTGTCCTGCTTGGACACTCAGCTCTGCCTGATGCTAGAAAGCTGTAAGGATATTGACATGACACTGTCCATGTAAAATGTGTACACAGCGATGATCAGCATTATAAATTCTTATGAAAGGCAAATATACAATCAATACCCACTTGCCTGAAGGTAATTTCCCCGGATAACTGAATATTCAGTACAACTGTTGAATATTCATTATTTATTCATTCAAACCCAACTGACAGCAAGATGCTAGGTTAAGCATGTAAATATTGAAGCACCTTTATTGATTAAACTAATGATAGTTACAATGCTGTCATTTTATTTGTTTAAAGTACAGAAGATACAATTCTAATATGCTAAAATGAATTTGCCAAAAACACATTTGAGACTGAGAGGGTTGGAATATTGATATATATAAAGGTAAATATGTCATAATGGTCTGCTGTTGATTGACAGTTTCAGTGAAAGTAGTCCTAAAACAAAGATGCCAAGAAAATGTGAAAGATTGGAGCCACAGGAGGTGATGGGATTCGGCTTGCTGTGTGACTGTGTCAGGTGGACCGGTCAGAGGTTTGACGTTGGGGGGGGGGGGGGGGGGGGGGTCTGCTGTGCCTGTGAAGGTTTGAGAAACGGCTCACTGCCGACTGCCTGTAGGGACCCTCGGCCCGCAGCTCAAGTCTTCATTAACTCCCATGAGTCAGTGCGGCAACCCCCCAGGGGTTCGGCACCGAATACTGAAGAACGGGAAAATCAACAAACGGAAAATTTCAAACGAATCACTGATTTTATCTTTGGTTTTTTTTTTTTGACTCCATCTTGCCTTCCTCTGGCCGTATTGTAGGTTTGATTGCATTGCGGAGGGACCCTCGCTCTGCGGGCTGTCCGTCGCACTGGCCCCGCCCCCCTCGGCCTCTGTCGTACAGCGGGACTGGGGGGGAAGCCGTTGGCTGCAGAGGGACCGAACTCTGCAGTGAACGCTCGCGCTCTGGACCGTGGGTCAAAAGCTGGGATCTTGTTTCGTCGCTGGCAGTTACGTCCACCATATAATTCCAGTTGTGGTTTCCCAAAGCCATTTTCTCTTTTTTTCTTTTTTGAGAAACAGTCTCGCCTAGGCCCTGTTTGCAAGTTCTGATGTTGAATTAATAAGAAACAGTATGGGGAGAGCAGCAAAAAAAAAAAAAGGTGTGAATAGCTGGTGTGACTCATTGGCTAAACTCAATCGGAAGCTTCTGAAAAACCATGCGGTTGTCTTAAACAACAGAAGTGCTTTTTTGTCATCTTGTTTATTTATCATATTGGTGTGCAGAACCATATTCAAAAGTATATTGGGGGGGGAAAAAAGCGAAAAGCTAAAAAATGCACTCACTCAGTAGTTCTTGGTAAGCAGTTAATCTGATTATGTGTGTTGGCTCTGTAGAGAGAGCAAATGAACCCTGTATAATAAATTAGTCGTGCTCAGTAGGTGAATTTTGTTTACATGTTTTATATACTTGAATCTGGAGGATACATGTCTATTTAAAGCAGTCCTCCTTCTCAAAGAGAGCATGCTAGGGGAAAAAAAAAAAAAAAAAAAAAAAAAAAAAATGGCTTTCAAAACTAAACAACAAGGCTACCAAACACAGTCTGACAAAGTGTTACACAGTGCGATGTGGTGTATGGAAAGCCCAAAGTCTTGGAACTACAGTAAAGTTCAAGAATAAGCTCCCATACCACTTAGCTTGAAGGCAAACTATCTCAAATAGAAATGTAGTCAGCCTTGTAGTAGCTTGACTTTGCTTTCAGTAAAAGGCTTGTAGGTTGGGGGTTGTGCGCAAACCTTATAATTGAGAAACTATGGACCAAGCCATGAACTGCAAACTGCAAGGATATTTCTCCTATTTTTTTTTCTTCCTTTTAGACAAAATACATTTTTAATAAAACTCAAGCCAAAAGAATGGTCTAGAACCAGGTTTCTAGGTTGCGTTCTGGGTCTTTGCATTTCTCGCTACTTTGCGTCTGCTGCAGGCTACTCCATATTGCTACAGAGGATGATGCAGGTCTGTCTGTCTGATGAGGTTTTCTACATACACCTTTTATTTTTTTTATTTTTGGGGCCAAGTCCATACTGTGGACTTTGTATGGCCTGTTATGCCTGTCTGTTTTTCTTCATGCATGATAACAATTACTTTATCACATTTATAAGTTGCTTATTGGCAGTGTCCCGGATCTTTTGTGGGGGTATTCAGAAAGCTTGTGGCCTGTTTATTTTACTGGGAATTTTTTTTACCTCCCAATGTCAGATTTAGACAGTATTTGAAAGAAGTCTGGACTGAATGATAGAAATGGGTGTTTCAGTTTTTTTTTTTTTTGTCATCCTCGATCCTGTGACAGGGTTGTCATAATTTGTTCTACAGTTGTATCTTCCAGCAATATTGTGCCAGCAGAATTTCCTTAAAGATTGTGAGCTCACCAAGTACAAAGTGCGCCTTCAGAATACCTTAAATGGCCTAAACCTTTAAATGTATCGGCAGTGAAAATTAGTTTTGGGTGGATTAAACCGCGCCCCATACAGCTTGCATTTGATTTTGTTTTTCTAAAGGAGTGCAAATCCCAGGTATGAAGTCTCCGGTTCCCCGCGCCTGTTCGTATTCCCCCTCAGTACAGAGCCTGTTAAAAGTCCTGCCAGGATAGCGTCAGGAGCCATTTAGCATGTCTGGAGTATTCCTCGAGTCCCTTTCCTGTACACAATACTGAACACGTATTACTTCACAGAATACTGGAACCTGAACAGTAGACAATTCATCTGTTGTATTCTCTCAGTGGGTTTGATTTGCCACGCTGTACCACAATTGCATTGTGTCCCGATTTTTTTTTTTTAATTTTTTTTTTTTTTTTTATATATATGAATATGGTCAACTTATGTGGACAAAGATGGTGCCAATTCACTGACAAAAAAAAAAAATCTTTAATGGGGAAAGTACTGTGCTCGAGTGAACAGAACAGAGCGTTTGGTGGGACTATCGAGAGAAATCTGTCGTTTCTTCACTCTGCGGGACTCAGGCCCGATGGGTCCAGCCGGTAGCATGCTGACAGGGTGCCAGGATTCAGAGCACGAAACAGACAAAGCCACAGCCTTTTTTTATTTTTTGGGGGTGGGGGGGTGGGGGGGGGGGGGGTTGAATGAGCTGTGTGTATAGTGGTAGACTTGCACTATTCCAAACCGCAGTCAAACATTTTGTTCTGTAAAGTGTAATGACCTAAAATTAGGCACGTCTTACTCAATGTTATGCAAAACGGATTTTTTGCCACATTTTGAGCGTTGGCCACACTTTCTGTTTAAGCTGTACGCTTCACCTCTGTAAATATTTTTGTGTAAAATTTGACAGAAAGGTATATTTACTACACTGTAAATACATGTGACGATATATTGTATTATTTTGCTTTTTGTAAAGCAGTTAGTTGCTGTACATGTATAACATACAAATTGAATTATTCTAGTGTTAGGTATAACCTCTTTCTCTCTCATTCTCTCTTGCTCTCGCTCTCTCTTTCTCTCTCTCTCTCTCTCTCTCTCCACCATCACTGCATTGTCATTAAACATATTGAGGAAAAACAAAAGTTAAACCAAGAGAATATAAATGACTGTGTATTTTACACCCATACTGTATAATAAGTTGCTGTCCTCATTGAACCTCACAATTACAAATGCTACCCTAATAAAAAATAAAAAAAACATTTCAATCTTGTTCATGCTGTGTGGCAAACTCATGCCAGGGAACTTGACAAACTGCTGTTAACATTGGATATGTTACCTGTAGATCCCATTTTAGAAATCATTGTTTGAAAACTAGCTCCCACCCACTTCTCCTTTGCCATGTATGTCCCTCAATGTATGTATTCCTTTTTTGGAAGTAAAATGTAAATTCAACCTGTTAAAGGCGAGTGCTGGTTTTTTGTTCCGTACCGAGAGATTTTCTTGGGTTCTAGACAGCGATATCAAGGAAGCAAATTGTGGGGCACCCAAATGGTGTGTGCCCATGTTCTCACTATCCAACCTCTAAGTCCAGAATTGAATTCTGACCACGCCGGTTCCAACTGTGGCTGGCATTCCTGTTGGGTGTAGCATTATCGACCTCCATGTTGCCCAGGCAGGGAGGGTTATAGTTGGAAGGATATGCCCAGGCTTGTTTTGTCGTAGCAGTACATCCCTGTACCAGCTGTGTAAGGTGAGTTTACTAAATGGCTGCACATCTTAGTAGGTTGTTTCGGCTGCAGCTGGTGTTATGATCCTAAGAGTTGGTTTCAAACTGTAGTTTGAAACCAACTCTTGTGGACAGATGAGATGATTATTAACCTGTACCAAAGTGATGGAAAGAGAACAGTGTTGAGAAAGAAAGAAATGTAACTGCTCATCCAGAGCATACCACCTCATCTGTGAAACATGGTGGAGGTAGTGTCCACCATGGCTTGGGCATTTGGCATTTTATTCACATTATTAATAATGTGACTGTTGACAGCAGCAGGATGAATACTGATTTCTGCAGTGACATCATCAAAAACATCATCTAATCAGATCCAACCAAATGACTCAAAACTCCTTGGACAGCGTTTGACATTGCAGCAGAACAACGAGCACAAAAACATTGCTAAACCAACCAAAGAGGTTTCAGGTCCAAAAAGTGGAATGTTCTTGACAATCACCTGACCTGAATCCAATTTTGAACATGAGTGCATTTCACTTGTTGAAGGCAAAACTGAGGGCAAAATTTCCCCAAAACAAACAGGAACTGCAGATGGCACAGACTTCAGGCAGCCATTAAATGCAAATCATTTGCAATCAGGTATTACATATGAGGACTTTATTTCAGATTGTTATATTTGTCCCCTAAATGAGGGGGAGTATGTTTAAAAAGGGCTGTAATTCCTACATAGATCACTGCATATGGAGGTAAGCACCCTTAAATTTAAGCTGACAGTGCAGCTTAACCTCATATCCATTGCTTCATTTCGAATCCAGTGCGTTGGGAGTACAGAGCCAAAAAAACAAAAATTCTGTCACTGGCCAAATTCATGGACTGCATTGCAGATGAATGGTGTTCTTAATTGTAGGCTGATCACTGGCAAACATCTGGTCACAAGTTCTTCAGCGACAATGTCAGCAAAATGAGGATTAAGTTAAATGTGTTTCATTATCTGAAACCAGCTGTTTTAACTGCTAACACCCTCAATTAATGTTTGGCACTCTGAATACCGAACACTAGTGCATCAACAATTTAAACACCTAATTTATCCAACACGTAAAATATATTTATTTGAATTCATTAGGTCATTGTTACCAAAGATATGAAGTATCAATTAAATCACTGAATTCACTGATAGGCAGTGCAAGCTGTTGATCAACCTTTATCAAAATGTACTACTCACAACCAGATTAAAATTTAAAAAAATGTGTTAAGTTACAACAAACATTCACATTTAATCTAAAGTCGAGGTTCAACTACCTTAAAAATTAATATTAATGTTACAGAGGACAGCTTTGGCTATTATGAACGTGCTTGTAAGCTATTATGTGGAGGCACTACATCAGGCAACAACTGAACCAAGTTACAAAGTCAGCAGTGACACCCTGACCTCTGCTTTATTCTGGTATGACCTGAGAAAAATGTCCATCATAGTGCCTGTAGGTGCATTAACTGGTGTTTTTAAGGTGCAGAATTGTGTATGAGGACTGCTAGCATGGGCTACCCCAGGCCACCCCTGTTCACAGACACACACACACACACACACACACACATTCACACCTCAAATGGCCCACAATTTCCAAATGGTGAATTAGAGTTCCTGACAATGATGTAATGAAGTATCAATGCATTTGGGTGTTTCTACATATGAGGCATTTCAGTGCTTTTCAAAAGCCCTGTTTTACTGCACTCTTTTCAGAAAAAAGATAATTAAAATTCAAAATGCTTTGCTGGCATGACATATTTAAATATATGGCAAAGTTCTTTCTTGCACATGAATGATTCCCAAAACTGGTGCTGGGGCTGCCCTATGTATTCTGGCTGTCATTTCAACCACAATTACAATCCCAGAATTTTAACAAGCAGTCATTTTTTCTTAATTAGATGCTTTTCTTGTTTATTTACCCTCTTAAGCCACATTATGTCAGAAATAGCTATGTATGCCGCAAAGAATAAAAGACCCATATTCACACTGTGCTTATTGTGCTATATTACAAACAATTACATAAAAATATTTTTAAACAGATCAAATTAAAGACTGTGGTGATTCAATAGCCTCCTAACTATGTTCCTGAACACACACGTTTCCATTTTTTCATTAATTTCTCCCCTTAAACTGATCTACACAATGCAGGTTTGGCTCGCTCCTTGTCATTTGCTATCCCAGCTAAAAAAAAATTCCAGCTGGTTTTAGCAGTGTTTTTGACACTTATAGCTGGTCAGCGGCTGGTAAAAGCTGGTTATAGCTAGTACAGTAAACTGGTAGCCAAACTAGTGGAGCAGCTGACTATAGGCTGGTCAACCAGCTAAAACCAGCTAGAAGTGTCCAAAACAGCTTAACCAGCATGACCAGCTTTGGTGGTTTAAAATGGAATTTTCAGTAGGGGCCACTGAGTAGTGGCAAGGTGTCCACGCTTTCACCAATTCACTTCAGCCTCATATTTCACCAATTATCATGGCTATTTTGATTATGTGGTTTAAGGGGGGCAAATAATCCCTCAAAACATGTAAAGCATTAAAATAATAAAAAATGAACAGCTTGTCAAAATTCTGGGCGTTGCAACTGTGGTTGGAAAAAAAACAAAACAAGCATACATAGGGGGACCCAGGGCCGAGTTTGGGAAGCACTGCAGTACCTAAAATTATTTTACACTGCAGCATATCAAATATGAAACACGAAATGACATTACATTACAGCATTTAGCAGACGCTCTTGTCCAGAGTGACTTACACAACTTTTTTTTTTTTTTTACATAGAAACCAGAATGCAGAAACGTGAAGCGTAAATAACACCACGCAGATCTCATTTTTTATTTCCCAACGTTGCTAAATTACAGGGATTGTGTAAGGATATTCTTAAATTGTCTGCACAGTAAGTGCATGGCCACGTGCTGGCATAAATGTATGTAAAACGTCCGTTTCCGTTTTAATTTAGTGTGTTGATTCGCAATTATTTTTCCATCAGTCCAAAAAAAAAAAAAATGAAAACCATTTTAATGTACCAATTGCTTGTCGATGGCATTACATAAACTTAAGTTCTCTAATGTCTAAAATTAGACCGTTTTGCGGTCGACCCAAAAAAAGAAAAATGCTGAATTCCATTGTTTTAACTTCCTAGCAGTGGACAGAAAGAGTTGCTGACTACGCTCTTGTAATGGCATTTTAAGCTTATCATCCCCAAACGTGATACGTGATATGTGATGTGACCACCTGATGATAACAGCTTGTGGAAGCATTGCCCTTCTGTGTGTGTGTGGGTTTTTTTTTTTTTTTTAATCAGAGGTGCCTTTCTCAGTCACATTACGTTTTTATTCTTAATACGAGGCAGACAAACAGGGTTATTGTTTCGAATGTGGAAGAATAAATACGTTAGGGAAGATGATATGACGGGAGCGTTGCGGTCACGCGCATACAAGTTCCAGTTGAACAGCGTTGACCGGGGCACTGATCATTGATGTCGCCAACCCATAAAAATTAGGCGAGGTGCTGATGCAACGGTCGTAAAATCATCGATGGTTTCAGAATGGAAAGATAACTCATTTTGCACTTGTAACGAGTTTTATAACCTTTTCAGGGATTTGTTTAATTTTTTTTAAGATAACTGAAGATGCGCACCATTTGCACAATATAAAATCAAGACGCTCATTGTCACAGTTCATAGCTATCGCGAGGTTTGATCAGCTGTAGTACCTTGTCTGTTTAGAACCGTATTTAGATGAATTGCACGTGGAAAGCGAAGGAGGACAGTGGATACTTTGGTGCAAGTTTGGTCAAAATGCGCAGTTGGTCTCAGTAGTAAACAGCAGATTCACAGTGGCTGAGAAAAAATAAAGTAATAAACAGTAAGTAGGCTACTTTTGCAATACCATGTAACAACGAGGCAGGGCTAACTGCGTGCAACTTTGGTAGCACCCTCCAGTTAGCGTTGAGTCCTAGCTGGCTGGGGATAACAATGCCTGTGGTGAACTGTGAATACTGGAATTGTTAGACATTGTCGACCGTAGAGAAATGTGTTGTTGCGTTTGGTTAAGATTCAGCAAACGTTAACAAACTATGCCGACCATTCCTTACCACAAACTGCGAAATTAGTTGATTTCTTTTGTGGTTTTTGTAACTGACTGGATGTGTTTGGGGGGTCGATGGCAGACTCGTTCATTCTGTCCTCCCCGCTACCCAGTTTCGCGACAATAAACCTACCGAGGCCTTGAAAACAGCATTTATAATAGCATTGTCCAATCCAGTAAAATTGAAAGATTTTGTCCGTTCTGTTTTAGCTGTGCCCAGACACTTTATTTGACACTTTAATTAAAGGCCGTATTCTAACCGTTTTGTGCAGGTTTGTTCTTAGTGTAAACCGTAACTAGATAAATGCAGTTCGAAAAATAATACGTTCTTTGTGCGTTCGCAACCTCCTATTAGTGGTCGGTTTGCTCGCTAGCTACCCAAACTTAATTGCTCTTTGTATTTCAGCTAACGTTAGTCAGTTGTGAGCGTCTTTTTCTAAATGTTGCCGTTTGTTTGTTCTCCGCCAAGGCACTGCATCAGTTCGCAGAAATATTTTCAGTGTCTTATCTTAAAGAGAACGCTATGTTACGAGGTAATTGCCGTAGCCTCGAAGCTGCTGCGTATGCGGTCTTTAGTGCAGCTGTTTGGTTTGTTGCTAATACAAGCAAATATAGAATGACCCCCTCATCAACACAGCCGACCAAGGTCGTCGAGCAGCGCAGCTCGATTCTCAACACCGCAGTAGTGCACAGGCAGTAACAAAAAATCAGTTTTAGCAGTTTGATGGTGTTGAACGGTTGTACTATATTTTGCTTTACTGTTTTGGTAGTATGAAGCTTTGTCCGTTTCTGCTCTTATGTGCTTATTTTATGTGAAACTCTAGGCGGTATCACAACACCCGTTGTTAACGTCAAAGCCGCTTTGTTCTGCTTCTTTGTGCTCAAAACAAACGTAGCGCTGCAGCAGGCTATTGGGGGACGTTTCCAAGGGCCCTCGGGAAATGGCTGTGATCGTGCAGGGGTGGCGTGGCTCGGAGCGGTGGCGCCCAGCGCTAGATATGTTCACTGGACCCCCTGCTCAGAGGAACAGTTAATCCCTTTGATGTTCCACAGTTGTGTACATTTCCTGAAAGAAATTGGTATGTGAGTCTTAACGTGCATTGACTTGCAGCACACGAATGGCTAATTTCTCAAATATTTTGCCTAGATTTACTTGATTTTTGCTTCGTCAGCAGTCTCTTGGCTTAAAAATCTTGTGGGTGCCTGCAGGCTCCAGTTTCATAATGGAATACCCCAAGTACAAGGGCAGGCTGTGATTTAATTGCATATGGTTATTATACCTGCTCTGAGCTCAAATAATTCAAGTGGCTTCAGGAGACTGATACAGGGAAAGGTTTAGTGTGAAATAATGGTGTTTCTGCTTTTGTTAAGTTTTTTGTTAAGTTAAATGTTACTAGTGTAATTTATCACACAGCCTCTTTTGTGTAGTGTCTCCCTTACTAGTATAAAAGGTTGTTGGCCTGTCTCACCGGACACTGTTTAGTGAAGAACAGGGGTCCTCAATCTTATCCAGAAGGGCTTTCGTCTCAGCCAAGCAGTTACACACCTGATTCTACTAATTGAGGTCCTTGGCAAAGAGACTCCAGTGGTTGATTAGTAGAAGCAGGTGTGTTACTGCTTGGTTGGAACAAAAGCCTGCACCCGCACCGGCCCTTTCTGGATAAGGTTGAGGACCCCTGGTGAAGAAGGTGTCTTCTTTGAGTGACACTGTAGGTCTGACACCAGCTGTCTGATCTGTTTGCATAGAGCATGATTGCCACAAAGATGTCTTATATTTGTCTTTTTTTCCCCTATATCTGTATTAAACAACTCATAAATAGAACTAATAAGAACACCTGCAGATATTTGAAGAAATCAATGGGCTTGTTTGTTTTATTGTAATCGAGCGTCCCAAGTAGCCTACTTTCTGCGTGAAGCCCTTTTATTCTGTCCCACGTTTGCTCCCTGCTTTTGTGTCAGCAAATAGGCTAACTTTTTAAAATATGGGTTTAACAATTTGTTACTTTTCAAAGCATCAGAATATTTAAATAAATCCTGCGTACAAATTCTTGGCCACTCGTGCGGCCAGAGTGAGTGCCTGAGTAAGTGGAGTCGGCCGTCCGTAAGAACATTTCTAAGTACGTCGTTTAAAATTGCTCAGTGTGTGGACCAACAGTGGTTTGTGTAAATGGCCCCTTCCTTTGTGCAGCAGGGGTTTTGCATTTGTCACTAAGCTTTTTGCAGAATGATGAGCTTCGGCTATTTCAGACGCGTAGGTAATGGCCCTGCAGGAGGTAAATGTTCCTGCGTGCCAAAGGCTTGTTTTGCTGCTGAGGCTGTTGTTCCTAAGCGCTGCCACCAGGGAGCACTATATTCCAGCTTCCTGGGCTGTGTTTCATTTCAGGCACGAAGCTCTCTAATGCAATGGTGGGCTCCCGCGGGGGAGGGGGGGGGGGGCGGCGTCGCCTGGCACTGCAGGTAGAGTGTCTGAGGGGTGTATGGTCTGCACTGTCGTCTCTTGAGAGAGTGTTTAGCATGCTCTTTTTTTTCCTCTCTGAACGCTGAAGTGCTTGGTCCTTAAAGACCAGACTCTGTAGCAACTGTCAGTCACCCCTAACTCCCGCGGTGGAACTCGTTTTAAGCGCTCGTTTTAAGAAAGCAACGTCTTCTGTGGACTTTTTTGGCTGGACCTCCACAGCCCGGGCCAGCCCTACACACGCGAATGTCTGTGACTGTCTGACTGACTGACTGAGTGACTGACTGACTGACTGACTGACTGACTGACTGACTGACTGACTGACTGACTGACTGACTGACTGAGTGATGAAGTTACACCATTGGCTGTCCGAGTTATGAAGTTACACCATTGGTCGGCCGGATCACGCGTGTTAGGTCCAGCCATGTACTAGGTTTTAACCTGGTCTTGTTTCAGCTTGTACCAGCCAGGTAGTTTGATAATCAAATGACCCTTAGCCGTCAGCTGACCTTCTGATTGGGTCACGTGAGGAAAAGGGCGCATGAGTGACATTTCCTCTTCCTTCTATTAAAGCTTTGCCTCTGCCTCTGCAGTGGGCATGCTCAAATCTAATCCAGGCATGTCGGGGTAATTTGATAATGTTCAATTGAATTGCAAGAGTGCTGTTAGGGGTTTTCATTATCTCCATGTGTAGGGGGACGTTTGCTTTCGAGGAGCTGATGGTGCAGAATTTCACCATTTTAAATGCACTTTCTGTCATAGCACAATGTTATTATCGCTTCTTCTGAGGTAAGAGTAATCCGTGACCGGGCTTATAAACAGATCTCGGGTAGGCAGAGGCACTCTGGGTAACTTTGTTTAAAAGGCCTCACCCGGAGGAAGGCACTGGAGCGCACAGATCTTCTTTTAAATATTTATTGTACAAACACGACCAGCGTTTTGACGCTACCGCGTCTTCATCAGAGTCAAAACACACAGCACGCAGAACACAAAACAGATCTCGGGGTAGGATTATACGGTGCATCTGTTCAGTTCTGCTGCTGAAATTTTGCGACCCTGGACGCGACCAGGCTGTTTTTCCCTCCCCTATCGCAGTGCATATGGCTCATTACGGTCTCCGGCTGTTTTACTGTCTGTCTGGAAACGCCGCCGCCTCACCGCGGTCCCGAAGGTGTAACAGGGCCGGCCCGTGACATAAACGGTCTATGCGGTTGTTTAGGGCCACAACCGCTGGGGTGGGGGGGCGGGGGGGGGCACACGATCCAATCTTTTTCTAAGGTAAATAACGTTATTTCCACGATTACGTTATTCATCCCCTATCGCAGAACAACAACCATTATTAATTTTAAACGGTATGGCAACCGAGCATAACAGTGTAATGTAAGACGGATTTTACCAAGCGAACCCCCCCACCCTGCTCGACAGATTTGCTTAGGGCCACCAAAATCCTAGGGCTGGCCCTCCTGCCGATGTATACGGGGGGGGGGGGGGGGCTCCAGCCCAGTCGCAGGCCCATAACTCCTGGGAGGGGGGGGGACCATCGCGGCCATCGCTCAGCCCCCTTGTCGCCGCCCGGTTCCGCTCTCCTCTCCCTCGGGGGAGAAGGGGCGCGCGCGTCGCGCTCTTCCGCATTCCGCCTTTTCGCTCGAGCCGTCGGCTCTCGACCCCGTCTGCTCTCTCTCCCAGCCCCGTCGCCGTCGTCGCCGCTCTCCGGGCTCTTCACTCGATGGTGATGTATTGTTAATGAGGTGGGCCGTGTTCTGGAGTCTCTGAAGTGACTGGTTCATTTTCCACAGAGGAACGGGCCCTCCCCACCTCAGCTGAACCGGGCCGGTGTCCTTGTGTGCACCTGTGCTCACGCACAGACTGGGGCAGGCGCGCTTTTTCTGCTGTAGCTAGCGGTTGCTTTTCAAGGGATAATTTTTGTTATTGTTTTTTAAAATGGGAACAGACCGTAAGCCCTCCCTGTGTATTTTTTCACTTTACTGAGAAAGTAGACTTCTTAATAGATAGAGATGGGATTACACGCTGCAAAAACCAAAAAATAAATCAAATCTTGACAACGAGCATTTGAGTCTAATACTTAGACTTAAGATCTTATTTCTATGAATATTTTGCTAAATAAGACTAAAAATATTGCCAATGAGGTGAGACTGTTTATTTCAAGATTTGCCAATGGGGTTAGGCAATTTCAATTGTCATGCAAAAAGTAACTATAAACAAGATAATATTTTTTACTGAAGAGAAAGAAATGGGATTTTTACTTGACTAAGACATTGCATTCCGTTACAGGCATTTGGCAGACGCTCTTATCCAGAGCGACCTCAACAACGTGTATAACCAAAACCAGGAACAAGTGTGTTGAAAACCCTACAGGGAAGTACATTTCCAAGTGCAGGGAACGACTGCGTAGTTTAACTGGGACCCTGTAGGTTAACCTGATTAACACAACAAAAAACAGCAACAAAGCAGTCTATGCAAATAAAACAAGCAATAGTTGAGTATGCACAAGTGCAATAACTAAGTCAACTAAGATAAACAGCTTAGACAGTTACGCAGTGCTGTAAATTTAAGTGCCATTGCAGAGAATCAAATCCCAGGGCTGCTGGGGTCTTGTACATGGGCTGAGTCGTATAATAACGGTGATTTCTGGTTGTTTCTGCATGCACAGTTCTTATGGGGAAAATGCTTAGTCTTTGATTCACGAAAGACTTTCACACCAAAGCCTTTTATCGAGAGGATTCCACCAGCCTAAACCTGGATTGTCACCCTCTCTAGCCTGGATTTGGAACTAGTCTTTCCTTCCTCTTGTGCATTCTCTTCTGGATTCAGTTGTGGAAATAGGGTTTGTTGGCCTTGTCACATCGATGCCAGTGGCGTCTGCGCTTATAATTTGAAAAAAGAAAAAGCTACTGTAGTGACATTCTCTCCCTTTCCCCCAGGTGCGGTGGTGAAGGCCCAGGTGGAAGCCATGTTGAGGTTCCGGTGTTTTCTCCCGCTCATGGCGCCGGTGCTGGCTGTGATTGGCTGGTGGTGGTACGCCTCTCGCAAGAAAAAGGAAATGGCCGCCCCAGTGGTGGAGGAGGAGGAGGAGGAGAGCACGGCTATACGCGAGGTCCTCAACGGCATGGTGGAGGGCAGGAAGGCCGGACTGAAGGTGGGGGAGGGGAACACTGCGGGGCGAGCAGAGGAGAACCACATTCTGGCGGCCACAGCTGTGATGCCCGTCCAATCGCTGGCGGGAGAGACGCTGGGGAGGGAGGACACGCCCTCTCGCGCCCGCCATGGCGGCCTCACCGCGGATCCAGACGCCGACGGCTCGGACTCCTCGGGGCAGGGGACGCCGGGGGGCACACGGGCTGCCCCACGCCTGCCAGACGCTGGCGATGACGAGGCGGGGGGAGCGGAGGCGGGATCGAGCACGCTCCAGCCCGTCTGTGACGACCAGCGGGTCGCCGACGCCTCCGAATGCGGGACCGGAGAAGAGCTTCCTGCTGGACGGGGCGCGGTCGCTGAGGAGGACGGGACTTTGGCTCCTCGTCCTCCTCCTCACTCACCCGGCACGGCGATCGGCTCCGTGCCTGCTGAGCTCCCAGAAGCACCCGGGCCCGACCTGGACACGGCCAGAGAGGTGGAGGTGGAGGCCGAGGGCCTCGCTGTGCCTTTCCCCGAGCGCCTCGGAGTCCTGCCTGTCCCGAAAGACCGAACCTTCAGAAGCGCCACGCCCGACACCCTGTGCCCTGATGACGTCGTGCCTTCCCGTCACGTCCCAGCCGCCCTAGCCCCTCCCTCCGACGTGGAGGCAGAGGGCCCACCGCCCCAGCAGGGTGGTCATGGGACGCCTTCGCAGACGGGTCTGGTCTTGGACCCACGCCAAGAGGAGAGCGGCGGGCCGGCCCCCGGTCTGAACAGGGAGCTCATCTCCGTGGCAACACGGGAACCGGCTGTCAGCCTGTGCGATGTCAGCGAAGAGGGCAGTGCGAGGCCACCGCAGCCAAGCGACAGCTCTCCCCCGTCCGGTGAGCCGCGGCGTTCTGTCGTAGACCAGGGAGAACAGGACGGCAGCCAGGGGTCCATGGAGGTGCTCTGCCATTTGGACGAGGAACGGGTGGATGACGTAACTGAGCCACGGCCTCTTGTGCCGGACGGCTCTTTGTCGACTTCGCCGGAGCTGGCGAGGGATGAGGAGGTGCTTAATGCCTGCGTCGCTCCTCCTGCCCAGGAGGGGGCGGAGGAGGACAGCAGCAGCAGCGGAACGGAGCCCGGGCAGGATGACGTCAGCCCAGAAGACTCGCCCCCCAGTCCGGGTGAACCCCACGCGGATGATGTCACAGGAACAGAGGATTCTGGGTGCAGCACGGGCCAGTCGGAAGACCCAGAAGTCTCCCCGTGTGAAAGCTCAGGGGAAGCGATGGACAGGAAGCCATCGGATCGGAGTGGCAGCTGTATCCCGGCTGCGCAAACAGAGACGCCAAGCCCAGCGCCGGACCAGGCCGAGCAGGGAGGTGACCTCACGTCCGACGGGATGCACCTCCTTCTGCAGGAGGGTCCCCTTTCAGCAGGGCACGAGGCGTCCCAGAACGGCCACCCCAGCACTCCCGTCCGAGAGGAGGAGGCGGAGGTTGCCGTTAGCGACAGCAGAACGACAGGTCCGCAAAAAGGCCTCGGTCCCGAAGCCACGCCCCCGTGTCAGGGCAAATCCCCGACAGATGATGTCACGGGAACAGAGGATTCTGGGAGCGGTACGTACCAGTCGGGGGACGGGGCCAGCAGCCCGGATGACGTCCCCTTCACTGTGCCTGAGGCGGAGCAGAACCCAGCGGCCATTTTGGCTGTGTCGCAGGGCTCAGACGGACAGGGCCGCGGTCCGGAGAGGAAGTCCGCACCCTCGTTGGAGGAGGGTCACCAGGAGGGCGCCCCCTGCAGGGGCGAGAGGGTCACAGACACAGACCTCCAGAATGGAAGTCACGTGGTATCCGAGATGGAGGGAGACCGCTCTGGAGGTGAGTCCCAGCAGACCACCGCTGGAGA
Organism: Anguilla anguilla; assembly: GCF_013347855.1. NCBI lineage: Eukaryota > Metazoa > Chordata > Actinopteri > Anguilliformes > Anguillidae > Anguilla > Anguilla anguilla. Next base: position 6,874,951 of record NC_049209.1, on the reverse strand, counting down.
TTTCTCTGCACGTTTTCCAGTCAGTTTCAGTTCCACCAGCTCCTCTTTAGCCAGTCTGTCTTCATGGGTGAGACTCTCATGTCATCTTGTAAATGAGGAAGACTCTGAAAATGAATCGCTGTGCGTCACGATTTTAGCCATTTTTTAGTCGTCATTAACCATTTAAACTTTAAATCGGTGCTGAAATGTTAAACGGCTATTCATCTTATAAATCTGTCAAGATAAAGAGGGCCTCAGAATCAAAGTAATTGAAATGTAAGGAAACCAACAAGAACATACCTGCTCGTCTCCCATAAAACCTGGGCATACACATGCAGCAGTGTCTCTGTGATGTGCGTGTGTGGTTTTTGCATCTTCAGGTTTTTAGAGGCTGTATATTATCCTTGTTTTTTTACATTTCATATTGCAGCTGGAGAGAGAGCCATTGACTGGTGACAGAGAGGGTTAGAAGGAAGCTTCTTGCTCGTTTGTAAATGTTTTGGTTTCATGAGACCCCAGGATTGAGCGCCAGTCCCCTTCAGGGGTTGTGTAGCTGATCTGCCTGTTTATTGCCTTCGATCTTTAAATCCCTTAAAACATTCGGAGGCATAATCACAGCTGCCATATTGCCCAAAGTTGTAATTCAGTGGTTGGTTTTTTTTTTTTTTGAAGATTGTGTTTTTCTTCAGTTAATGGTGTTCTGGCATGCGGAGATAAGGACCGTGTGTTGGCGGGTTCTTCCTGACGCAGTATGTCAAGACAAAAGGCTGATGAGTATCTCGGTGTGATGCTTATCGTGATGCACGTCGTGATATTACACTTACTTGATTATCTGTAAAAAAGGACAAGAAAAACCAAGTGGCATACACCTTCAACTGCCCAAATATACATTTCTTATTGCGACCATTGTTGAAAGTTGTGATTGACAGAGCAGCTTTGTAATCTGTTCTCTCGTTAAAGAGAGATGAATGCCTCATCGATTTAAGCGTGGTAGGCACTGAGCGCTGGCATCGTTCTTTCGCTTTCTAAACTCCGCTGTAACTCGTATCTTAAGTGATATCCAGCGCTGTGTGAATTGCTGCAGCCCACTGCAGATGTATATTGATCTATATTGAATGTGTGACTGATGTCAGGAAGTAACGGTGAGTATTTTGGGCTGACCTTTTAATCTTACTCAGTAGTGCTGTCAGCCTACAGTGGGCGTGTGCGTACGTACGCACGCACAGACACACAGACACGCACACACACGCACACACGCACACGCACACACCTCTCTGTTCTCTGCAGAGGTGTTTGTAACCAGGCTATTTTCGTCACTTGAGGCGAGGGAAATTTAGTTATCCTGGGCGAGCGAGTAAAGGCGAGAGCCCGTGTAACACACGTATCCATTTTCGCGACGGCGCTCAGTGCTCGATGGTTTTCGGATTTGCCGCGGCGCTGGACCGAGTGCGTCCCGTCTGTTTCTGCGTATGCTGAGACGGGGGGGGGGGGGGTGTGCGCTGGGGAAGTGCGGGGGCTGTGCCCCGCCCTGCTTCTGGCCCAGGCGCCGGGTCAGAACAACGGGATGACAACCCGCGCGCGTTTCACCTGGCGTCCGCCGCATCAGCTGCTCTGGCATTCCCCCCGCCCTCAGCTCAGCGCAGTTAATCTGATGCACAGTTAATCTGATGCACAGGGAATCTGATGCACAGTTAATCTGATGCAAAGGGAATCTGATGCACAGTTAATCTGATGCACAGGGAATCTGATGCACAGTTAATCTGATGCAAAGGGAATCTCATGCACAGTTAATCTGATGCAAAGGGAATCTCATGCACAGTTAATCTGATGCAAAGGGAATCTGATGCACAGGGAATCTGATGCAAAGGGAATCTGATGCACAGGGAATCTGATGCACAGGGAATCTGATGCACAGGGTACAGCAGGGATCAGCAACTCACGGTCCTCGAGGGCCGAGAACTGCTGGTTTTCCACCCTCCCTTTGCCTGGGAGTCAGGTGTGAACACAGTCTGGCCAATCAGTAAGTACTAATTACCCGGGAGAGAAGAAAACCAGGGCTGGATTTTGGATTCGAGGGCCAGAGTTGATGATCCCTGGGGTAGAGGGCTTACAGTCGTGCTGCTATTTTAGCGTGAAAGGTGTCTTTCTAAATGCGTACGATGAAGGTTTTTACACGTCAGGGAGGGTTTGCTGGAGTCTGTGAATCCGGTAAATGTCAGATTTGCCACAGGGCCTCTGAAGATCAGTGAACTTGATAAAACTGACTAAAATCCACGTGTGATAAAGAAAGACTACAGCAGGAAGGCTGGTCTTGGTGGTAAAAAGATATAAAAATAAATTTCTCCCCAACAGTGTCTGAGGCTTGGTTCATTCCAAGTGTATTGTAGAGCTAACCAATGCTATAACGAGTGCAGAACAGTAAGCTCTTAGGGAAGGTCTAAGAGACAAGAAAGTTAGATTTGATGTTATAAATGATTAGTCAAATCCTGAAGTTGCTTGCAGGAGTTGTTAGTTGGCTTTTATTAGTTTGATTATGGGTTTTTGTGATGTCCCTGACTGGCTCTGTCGTGATTTTTGTCTGATTGCAGAGATCTCCTCAGAGGCCCTGCAGGAGGACCCAGCGGCCAGGAAGTGTGAGAGCGTGGATGACAGGAAGCCGTCCAATCAGAGCAGCAGCTGTATCCTCAGCACACAAACTACGCAGACTCCCTGCTCAGCACCAGACCTCCAGACTCAACAGGAAGATGCCCTGATATCCGGCGGCATCCTGCATCCTTCACAGGAGGGTCCCTTTTCAGTGATACCCCCAGAGGCTTCTGGGAATGGTTTGTCGCAGATCAGTCCTGTCCAGGAGGAACCGGACGACGATGCAGGCAGCTCAACCCAGAGCGAGCAAAAAAGCCCCAGTCCAGAAACCGCCCCCTCCAGGCTAGATGAACTCCAGGCGTCGGAGGACGTCGCAGGAGCAGAGGATTCTGGGTGCAGCACGTGCCAGTCGGAGGATGGAGGGAGCAGCCAGGACCACGTCCCCTCCTCAGTGCCATCACGTGCAGAGCAGGAGGAGGAGGAGAACCTAGTGCCTGCCTCAGCGACCTCACGAGACTTAGAGGAGCAGAGCAAGGGCCCAGAGAGGAGGTCTGAACCCTCCTCAGGGGAGCACCAGCCGGCTCCCCTCCCCAGGGGCGAGAGGCTCAGCGACCCGCACCTCCAGAACGGAAGTGTCCAGGCGACGGAGACGGAGGCAGATCTCTCTGGAGGTGCAGGTGAGTCCTGGAACCACCGGAGCTCCCTGGAGCACAGAACACTGAGCATTAGCCACTGCAATCAGCGTTTCACACCTCCTGAAGGGTTTCTCTTCATATGAGCTGCCCACTCAGAAAGAACGGAGAGTAGGGTGCCATTTGCGTCGCTGTTTGTAAACTTATGAATAACATGGTGCACATCAAGCTGTGTTTTATGGTAGGGACGGGCGGTACATCGCAGTGGTAATTATCGAATGCAGTAACGGTCGAAGCCACCATATGGTGCGTTACCTTTCCTTTGGTCTTTTTCCTTTTAATTATACCTGAAGCGGTTAGTAAACTATCAAACTAAACAGGCTGTGTGAAATGCTTCCAGATCTATTGGATGTTAAGACAATAGCCAATCAGCACCAGGGTTGTGCAGCTTCCATGTGATCATGCAATCATTTTCGCCAATCGCATGGAGCTGCGAGGCCTTGCTGCTGATTGGCTGTCTTGTGGTCACCCAGTCAATAACAACGGCGGTGGTTTTTCCGGAAGCATTTCGCACAGCCTCTGAAGCGTGGTTGTTTGTTACCCCATCAGGCAGAATTAAAGGGTGAAAAAAGGAAAAGAAAGGCGATACACCACACTGTGGTGGCGGCCATTGTAGCATTCAATTATTGTTGCAATTATCAGTGCGCGTGACGACCTTTGTGATGTCATCGCTCCATCTGACTCGGGCGTGTTTATCGTTCTTTCCCAGGCTGTGCTGTGATTGGCCGGGTGAGCCAGGGCTGCGCGGCAGGGCCCAGAGAGGACCAGGGCCGCGGTGGCCGGCCCGCGTGCCCACCCACCCCCGATCTCACCGTCTGGGAGGTGGAGGTGCCAAAGGTGGGCGCTCTGTTCGGGAACATGGCTCCATCGCTAAAAGCCTGCCTGGGGCTACTGTGGTGTGTGTGCGCTGAGTGGGTCTGTCTCACACACACACACACACACACACACACACTCACACACACACACTCACACACACACACACACACACACACACACACTCACACAGACACTCACACACACACACACTCACACTCACTCACACTCACACACACACAGACACACACACACACGCGCACGCGCACACACACACACAGACACTCACACACACACACACACACACTCACTCACACTCACACACACACACACACACTCACACACACACACACACACACACACACTCTCACACACAGACACACACACACACACAGACATTCACACACACACACTCACACACACACACACACACACTCACACACACACTCACACAGACACACACACACACTCACACACACACACACACACACACACACAGACAGACACACACAGACACACACACACACACACACACACACACACACACACCCCCCCACACACACACAGACACACACAGACACACACAGACACACACACACACACAGAAATGTCACAGAGCTGCCGGGGTTTGGTATAAACAGGCAATTTCCTGCTTTCCTTCCCCCCGCTTTGTTAGTAATAACCAGTCGCATCTGAAATGCTAAAAACAGCGGAGCTACGCTCGCCGAAGACGAAATGCCGTCAAAATGACTCGAGCCTGCATCATTTTTATTACCTCCCATTCCCTCGTCTTGCCACCAGGTGTCCCCGCTGCCCTCGTATTGGAGACGAGCAGTGGGATGATTTAATCAACATGTTCCTAATTTGTGTAAAATTACAATTAAACCAATTAAGCCAGCTGTAAAAACAGCAGGGCTGTCAAAAAACTAAATAAAATTGCTTTGACAGAACATTTAGAACAATATCCATCAGGATGGTTGCATGTGTTTTATGCAATTAGTTGTAAGATTGCTTATATTATGCACACAAGGCGCCAGTAGACACATCTGAAATGAAAACATTTAAAGACCCCACACGGCACGGATGCACACCAGCGCCTAGAGATCCAGACTGAGAGAATTTAGGGCTCATATTGGGACCCCGAAGGTCAGAATGTCCTTCAACTATTGTTTTGTTTTGCAGACTCCTGAAATGAACAGACTCGCTTAAATGCACAGTGATCCTATCACTGAAACAGCCGTTCTCACTACACTAAATTTGGGAACGATAACGTGGAGTTTTCTTTGACAGTGAGATCGAATAGGCAGCGAAGGCTGCAAGTGTGTGTTAGACTTGCAAAGAAATGGTCCCCGGCTGGAGTCAGTTCTCCCAGCAAACGGTGACGACCTTCCCCTGCCCAAAATCAGGCTTGGCGGGACGGTTTTTCGCTAACCTTGCGTTCCCCTTCCTTGCGAGCAGCTGCTCGTGGGGAGGCTGATAGGGAAGCGGGGGCGCTACGTAACCTTCCTGAAGCAGAGGTCCGGAGCGAAGATCCACTTCTCTCCCCGGCTGTACTCTCAGGAGTTTCAGATCTGTCACATAGAAGGTGAGGGGGCCCTCTGCTCTTTGGCTAGTGCCGTGTTAGCTCACTGGACACTTCCCGTTATGCTACTGCCGTGTCTTCGTCTTTCTCTCGCATTTTACTCGGTTATTTTAATTATTTCCTCCAACACTCAACTGCTCAAGTGTGTCTTAATAGTGCTGGGGTAGCCAGTGTTGGTACTGCACCTTCCATAGTGTATATTGGTTGTTGTTCTCACCTTAAAATCAGCAGCTAATTTGGACCCAAGAAACCAGGTGTGGTGACTTGACTGCATGGAACAGAAACTAGCGTACCCTGTGGCCCCCCACTACTGTGGTTGGCCACCCCCTTCAATGCTGCTTTAAATATGGTGCAATTGCTACTCAATATAAGCTACTCTTCAGTAGTGCTGTTCGTAGCATTTAAAATAAAAAAAAAAGGGGGGAGGTGTGTTTGCATAGTAGTGGTACATTATGAAATGAATCTCATCATTGGGTCTCTCTCTGTCCATTTTGACTTGTAGGGACAAAGCAGCAAGTGCACAAAGCATTGGGGCTGATTGGGAACAAGTTTGAGGAACTGGATCTGACTAATATCTACACCCCTCCTGCACCACCCAAGCTGCCCTCCTTGCCCATAACGTCCTGGGTAAGTGTCTGGCTGTGGGCTCTGGATTCGGGGGTGGGGGGGGGGAGGGTAGGTCTGTGGGGTGGGCGGAGCTGGGAATGAGGGGGGTCGTTCTTTCTCTCGCTCAGCTGCTGCTCCCTGAGGAGGTGCCGGTGGAGGTTGCCGTGGTGAAGATCGTGTCGGCGGGTCACATGTTCGTGCAGCAGCCCAAGCACCCCTCTTACCCAGCACTGAGCGCGCTCGACCAGGACATGCGCCTGTGCTACTCCCAGCCAGCGCCCGGCCTGCCCTCCCCCACCGAGGGTGCGTCTGTCTCCCTGCTCCCCGTGCTGTCTGTCTGTCTGTCCCCCTGCTCCCCGTGCTCTGTCTGTCTGTCTGTCTGTCCCCCTGCTCCCTGTGCTGTCTGTCTGTCTGTCCCCCTGCTCCCTGTGCTGTCCGTCTGTCTGTCCCCCTGCTCCCTGTGCTGTCCGTCTGTCTGTCCCCCTGCTCCCTGTGCTGTCCGTCTGTCTGTCCCCCTGCTCCCTGTGCTGTCTGTCTGTCTGTCCCCCTGCTCCCTGTGCTGTCCGTCTGTCTGTCCCCCTGCTCCCTGTGCTGTCTGTCTGTCTGTCCCCCCCCTGCTCCCCGTGCTGTCTGTCCGTCTGTCTGTCTGTCACTCTGTCTGCCTCTGTCCGTCTGTCTGTCTGTCACTCTGTCTGCCTCTGTCTGTCTGTCTGTCCCCCTGCTCCCTGTGCTGTCCGTCTGTCTGTCTGTCCCCCTGCTCCCCGTGCTGTCTGTCTGTCCGTCTGTCCCCCTGCTCCCCGTGCTGTCTGTCTGTCCGTCTGTCCCCCTGCTCCCCGTGCTGTCTGTCCGTCTGTCCCCCTGCTCCCTGTGCTGTCCGTCTGTCCGTCTGTCCCCCTGCTCCCTGTGCTGTCTGTCTGTCCGTCTGTCCCCCTGCTCCCCGTGCTGTCTGTCTGTCTGTCCCCCTGCTCCCCGTGCTCTGTCTGTCTGTCTGTCTGTCCCCCTGCTCCCTGTGCTGTCTGTCTGTCTGTCCCCCTGCTCCCTGTGCTGTCCGTCTGTCTGTCCCCCTGCTCCCTGTGCTGTCTGTCTGTCTGTCCCCCTGCTCCCTGTGCTGTCCGTCTGTCTGTCCCCCTGCTCCCTGTGCTGTCTGTCTGTCTGTCCCCCCCCTGCTCCCCGTGCTGTCTGTCCGTCTGTCTGTCTGTCACTCTGTCTGCCTCTGTCCGTCTGTCTGTCTGTCACTCTGTCTGCCTCTGTCTGTCTGTCTGTCCCCCTGCTCCCTGTGCTGTCCGTCTGTCTGTCTGTCCCCCTGCTCCCCGTGCTGTCTGTCTGTCCGTCTGTCCCCCTGCTCCCCGTGCTGTCTGTCTGTCCGTCTGTCCCCCTGCTCCCCGTGCTGTCTGTCCGTCTGTCCCCCTGCTCCCTGTGCTGTCCGTCTGTCCGTCTGTCCCCCTGCTCCCTGTGCTGTCTGTCTGTCCGTCTGTCCCCCTGCTCCCCGTGCTGTCTGTCTGTCTGTCTGTCCCCCTGCTCCCCGTGCTGTCTGTCTGTCCGTCTGTCCCCCTGCTCCCTGTGCTGTCCGTCTGTCCGTCTGTCTGTCCCCCTGCTCCCCGTGCTGTCTGTCTGTCTGTCCCCCTGCTCCCTGTGCTGTCTGTCTGTCTGTCCCCCTGCTCCCTGTGCTGTCCGTCTGTCTGTCCCCCTGCTCCCCGTGCTGTCTGTCTGTCTGTCTGTGTCTGCCTCTGTATGTCTGCCTCTGTATGTCTGTCTGTCACTGTCTGCCTCTCTATGTCTGTATGTCTGTCTGTCTGTCTGTATCTGACTGGTTCTGTATGTCTGGCACTGTATGTCTGTCTGCCTGCCTGCCTGCCTTTGTCTCTGTTTGTCTATATGGCTCTGTCTGTGTCTCTGATTCTGTCTCTGTCCGCCTATTTTTATATCTCTCTCTGCCTGTTTTTATGTGTGTCTCTGTCTGCCCATTTTTCTGTGTCTGCCTTTCTCTCTCTCTGTCTTTGTATGTGGGATGTTGAGTAGCTGTGAGTGGTAGTGTGTGGTGACCATACACAGTGTGTGTGTGGCAGTGTGTTTGAATCGTGCTGTCCTTTGTGTGTGTGTTATAAAGCTCTTCTCTGCTCTCAGTGGGCGTGGTCTGTGCCGCTCCTGGGCCGGATGGGGCGTGGTGGCGAGCGCAGGTCATCTCCTTCCACAGGGAGAGCGGCGAGGCCGAGATCCGCTACGTGGACTACGGCGGCTACCATAGAGCCAAGATGGACACCCTGCACCAGATAAGGTGCGCTGGAGCCGCCTCACACCTCTGCCCTTTGACCTTTGACCTTTCAGATTTACCTGCGCCAACCTGCTAAATCCTCTTTTTGATCTCACAGATCAGACTTCACAAAACTGCCGTTCCAAGGAGCCGAGGTGGTATTGAGCAACGTGAAGCCGTTACCAGGTACTGCGCTACCGCTGACTCGGTTTGCTGTCGTATTTCTGTTTTCCGAAAACAGCCGCGCGCGACGCTGCGGACCGCTCTCTGCGCCGATGTCAGGTGGGTTCGCCCTCGGTCCGTTTCGGCTTAATGAAGTCCCTTTTCCCGCCGCAGGAGGGGACGGCTTTTCGGCAGAGGCGAGCGCCGCGCTGGAGGAGATGACGAGAGGGGCCCCTCTGCTGGCGCAGGTACGGCGGCGGGGCGACCGAAGGCCCCCTTTCAAAAACCAGGGGCTCAGGGGGGAGGCGTGCCTGCTGACCGCGCTCTTGTCCTTTCCAGATGACCGGCCACAGCCGCGCCGGCGTCCCCTTCGTACAGATGTGGAGGGCGGTCCAGGAGGAGGTACGTCTGCGTGCGACGCTCGGAATGCCCGAGGGGCCGCGCTCTTAAGGCTGCCGACGTCCTTGCGCACGCGAGCGAATCAAGCGCTTTGGGAAACGGCTCGGCTGTAACGCCTCGGGGGATCAGGAACGACTTCCTGCCGAGTGGCGATTCGCGGACAACGGAACGTCAGCGGAGCCAAGTTCAATACGCGGTTTTAAAAAAAAAATTTTTTGTAGATTGTAGACGTCGGTGGGCAGATTGTAATGCTCAAGTGCACTTTCGGCCCCAAAGTGTTTCTCAACGGTGCTTTTCAACAAACGAAATGAAACTTAACCAACGCCGCCAAAAAAAAAAAACAAAGATCACGTTCCGGTTGGCGAGAGCTACCGTCACGCCTGCTAGCCGCGTTTTCCTCGTCTTTGAACCCCTCGACGCCGAACCGGAGCGTGTGACGGAAAACCGGCGCGTGCGTCGGAACGAGGCGCGAGCGCGCAATCAAATCGAGGTGATTAAGCGGCGGCGTGCGAACGCGCCGGCGGCTGGAGGAGCGCGAGCGGCGAAGCCTGATTTGAACGCACTCGTCTGCACCTCATCTGAGGTGATTGTACGTCGATTTTTTTTTCCTTTTCTTTTCTTTCTTTCTTTCTTTTTTTAAAGATCAGTGCAGTTTGTTGAACGCCGTAAGCGATGTGATTACAGCCCAAATCCTCAGTGCTTTTGCTTCAGGGATCCGCCTCCCCTGATATCTGGTGTCAGGGTGGCTGAGATTCAGTTGCCATCAAGTGTCTTTCCGTGTGGGTGTGCCAGTTGGGCCTGGATCAGGGGCGAAGTGCTGTGTGTGACTGTATGAGCGTCCTGTGGACCGATTCAATTCTGTGCATAGGCGTAGATTTCGGGGGGGGGGGTGGGGGGGTGGGGGGGGTGGGGGGGGGGGGGGCGGCACGCGGGGGGTACGTCCCCCTCAATATTTAGAACACGTGCATTTGTCCCCCTGAATTGTGTTTTCCTTTCCATAAATAAAGACATTTCCACCATAAATTGATGCAGAAAAGGCACAAATTGGTGCATAAAAATTCACCAGAATGCAGGAAATGAAGTGTTGGATGCTCAACATTTCCTGGGGGAGGACCCCCCCGCTTAATGTGTCCCCCCCCCCAATGTTCAAACGAAACCTACGCCACTGATTCTGTGTCTCACCACTTTTCCTTGCTTCCTCTCGCCCCCCAGCTGGTGTCGGTGAACCGTACTCTGGTAGACCGCGGACTCGCCGCCTGGCTGGAGAGCTCCTGATTCCCACAGGAAACTGACTTTCCGCGCAACCGACCAATGACCTGCTCCGTTTCTCCCAGGCCACTCCCCTTTTTTCCCCCCAGTCACTTCATGTTGGAGTTTAGCCTTGACCTGTTTTGACTGGTTTTTATTAGCCACAGATGTAGCGAGCCCAATTTTTGGAAAAGTTTTCCCCCCATTTTGGAAAAGTTTTTTTTAAAACTCTCGGACAAAATTCCCTTTCAAAGAATAGATATTCAGCATTCCGTTTGTCAACAAGGCGGTTTCCTGCCCACACTGAACAGTTTTCGAAATGGAAATGGCGAGAACAATGTGTGCGCGTGTGTGTGTGTATGTGTGTGTTTGTTGTAAATGTAAAAACATATTGTAGGATTTAATAAAGATTGAAAAGATTTCTATATCACTTGACATTTATTTCTTTACTATCTCACGCAGCAGATAGTGGGAAAAATCAGGCTTAGGAGGTGCGTCTGTATTTAAAGTTCATGGGGAAATTGAAATAGTTCTGTTGTAGTATTGGACTGCGAGTCATTGATTGACAATGGCTTCCTGTGAGAATCGACATGGTGAACGGGAGATATTTTAAAGGGTTAAATGTCACTCACTCCATGTCCTGTTACCATGGCTTGAGCTTCATGTGCATGGTGTGTTTGTGCCACCGCGGTGGCCTGTGGTACTAGTGCAGGGGCACCACACACTGAGTGCTGATTTGGTTAAAGAAGTCTGTTTATTTTACATTCCCGTGACAAGATTTATTTGTCAGCTTCCTTTTTGGATCAAATACAATAATGTGGCCTTGCTGAGTTTTTTTTTTTTTCTCTTCTTTCTTCTTCCACAATGTCCTTCTGCTGAATCGCCTCTCATCGCCAGTGTTTGGACACATTTAGACCCAATGCAGGGTCAGTTTTATAATTCATGAAGATGCGTGCATAAGAGGGGGATAGAAAACTAGCATAAGGCCCAACTCTCAGCTGTTTTTTTTTCCTTCTGCAGATCGTGATACACAGTTTCACAATAGATGTCCTGCTGTTCATTTGGAGGCAATGATGGACAACTTGGGTAACATTGTTTAATTTGGAACTGTCAATTTCTGGTATGGACTTCTAGATGTAGAATTTATGCTGTGAATTTTTTTTTTTGCTTAAAAAGCCTGCTTTGCCTTATCATATTAAGTGAACCCTGAAATGTCCAAATAACTGGCTTTTGAATCAGAATTGGGGATCTTTTGTATTAGACTTTTACAGGTCTGGGATGCCACAGAAATTCTCTTGTAGAATTGTTTGTCAAAGTAAGGTTAGATTGGGGGTTCATTTCAACGTACAGCCATTTTCAGGAAATTGAATTTTTACTGATAGTGGCAGAATTAAAGCATTCTTATGGATTTGCGATCCTGTGGTAAACTGTCTTGAACTTCTGGTCTATTGTTTTTCAGACACCATTTGAGTGTTTTAGTGTTGTATTTAGTATTCCTCCATTTACTGAGCGCTGAACAATTTAGCCTTGAACTGAGCTGCAGCTGATAAGGTGCTTGTTTGTACCTGGTGCATTTTTATACAAACAGTTCATTACCTCCCACACATCTGGGATCCATCTTGTCTTTATTAATAGAGGCAATGCATCCACCCCTATATGTACTATTACTATTAAACACATATCGGCTTGTAAATGATGACCAAGTCAAATTAATGTGCACATAATTGCACTTGTGAGTGGTGCTATTTTAATAAAAATAACATTAATATGTCCCAAACCTTATGGTGCCCAGAAAAGGGGGGGGGGGGGGCGGGCTTGACTTTAGACTAGATACTGAATGCTCTCGTATGTCCACTAAGGAAACAATTGAACACACTTGACTTGTCAGAAACCCAAGTGAAGTCATTTTTCCCCAAACATTATGGTGTGTTGAAATGAAGGGACTGTGTATTGTAAGTGCTGTAATTTCTAAATGGCAAAACAAAAATGTATAAATATACCCTTTGATAAAAGCAGTGAATCTACACTTCAACCACATACGAATTGTTTGATTATGCATCTAGAACAGAGCCAAATCAAGAAATCATGTCTTTGTGCCAGATGTTAAGGAGTGTAACACAGGATAGGAGAAGGAAAATAAGAGAGCTGGAACCTCTCCTCCCTTCATATCTCCACCCTGTTGCTATGCCAGGCTTGGAGCCATTTGCTTAACTGGACGTGTGTTTGCCTATAATTGTCTTGCTCACAGAATCTGAATGTGCAGGTCAGATTTTGCCGAGTCCGTGAAGGGTTTTATTCCTCTCTGCTCAGATGTCCAGTGCCGACAGGAAGTCTTCACCCCTTTCAGCTTTTTCCACGTTTCATCCCGTTACACTTTAAAATGGCAGTTTCTCCTGTTTCTGCTAATGAGCTCTGCAGAGGTCAGGTGTTGTAGCTGACCTCTCGGTCACTTCTGAGAATTACCCTTCCTGTGCGGTTGCTCTGTTCGGTAGGATGGCTTGATCTTTGTAGTGCCTGGGATGTGCCAGGGCGACATAGCTCAGGAGGTAAGAGCAGTTGTCTGGCAGTCGGAGGGTTGCCGGTTCGAACCCTGCCCTGGGCGTGTCGAAGTGTCCCTGAGCAAGACACCTAACCCCTAGCTGCTCTGGTGAATGAGAGGCATACATTGTAAAGCGCTTTGGATAAAAGCGCTATATAAATGCAGTCCATTTACCATTTACCATATTTTTCCCATTTTGTTAGAACGACATAAATGGTGCTCCGTGGAAGGTTCAGTGCTTTGCCAGTCTGTTCATAACTGTTCATAACTCCGAACAACTTAATTTTGAAGTTTAACAGGCAGTTCTTCGTCTGATCTGTTGTTTCAGTTAGGAGACCTGACAAATTATTACGGTAATTTTATTTTGGTGTAGTCACATAGAGTAGAATCAATTTTTTATATAATTATGAAGACACCAAAATTCATTTTTATTTAACGTTGACATTATTGAGAGGTATGTGGGTGTCGAAGGCATCCCATATAAACATAATTTTATGACTTTATGACAAAGCAAACCGAGAAATAATCAGTGGACCTATTCAAAGTAAAATGCTTTGGTGTATTTAAAAATGAAATGCAACTACTCTTAAATGACATTGTGTCCTGAGTTTGCTGTGAGTATTACATAGGTTGACTTCATTAGACAGAGTCCTAAACTGAACATAAAGCAGGAGCGCTATGACTCAGTTGAAGATTTTCAGAGGGATTAGTTGTGACTTTGATGAACTCTAAATGGAGCGATACCAGCATTTGATGTTTTCAAATGCTCTGCCATGTTGAATTATCTTCAGGCTCGTACACACTTAGGTAGCAATCTAGAAAAGTAATTGTCATTTTCTTCCCTTGTGCTGATACCAACTGAATGTGTTTTTTTTTGTTTGTTTGTTTTATTTAAGTTTTTTTTAGTTTTGTGCGTTTCACCGTTTCCATTTTGGATCAAATTCTGCACGTTAAATTTCTGTTTATTTAGTTTTAAGAAAGGTCCACCAAAAACCATAACATTTTGGGAAAGCCAGTATTTAAACCTGTGAAGGCTAGCAGCACAGCATAGTACATTTCTGTGGTACTGTACCTCAGCCATCTCTGACCTCATTTAATTCACACATTTAATCATGCTTTAAAAAAAAAAAAAAAAAAAATCATTCATTTCAGCACCAACTGTTATGCAAAAGGTTAAGAGAGCTCTAATACATGCTAATTTGTTAATCAGAATTAAGCACAGTGTGTGCAGCAGCCATTTTTAGCCGAGCCCCCAGGTTGTGTTGCTCCTTGGAGCGCCGCAGTCCTCCGGAGTGAGGACTGGATTCAGCAGGTGGCTGATCTCGCTGTTCCTAACAGCTGCTCATCTGCGCCAGCTTCTCCCTGAAAATGAGGCTTCTGGGCCAAGTCGATGGAGAGTTTTGCGGAGCAGCCGAATGAAGAGAGAACAACATGTCTACTTTTAGTATTGGCAGCATCTCTGTTGTCTAATAGCCCTCAATTATGAAAGGCCCCGAGCTAATGCTAATTTAGACTATTAATTGCTTCAATAACATGTTTTGTTTTTGTTTTTTTAACCGGAGACACCAGAAGTATCTCTAGCAATCACGGACACCAATTTTCTCCTTTGATTACTTACGTTTGGAATCACAATCAAACTAGGGACTTGGTAAAACCTGTGCCCCAAATACTCTGTTTTAAAAATATCAATGTAAATAATGTAAATGCGTATTTTAATCATGCTGTGACTGCATCAGAGCCAAGAAGTACGGTGCCTTCAGAATGTTTCTCTCCTCGTTGATTATTTCGCATTTACCCGTGTAAAAATCCATCCATCCTTCCCTTATCTATACTCCCATCTATCCATCCTTCCATTATCTAACCCGTTTATCCTGGTCAGGCTTGTGGGGGGTGCTGGAGCCTATCCCAGCGTGCATTGGGCGAGAGCCAGGAATCCGTGTTAAAATATCTAAGTAAAATGTATTTACATACATTTTTCAAACGTAAATCTATAATGTCAAAAGGATATACAACATTTACAGGTTTTCAGGATAACATTAAAATTTCAGAATGAATATCGCTGACAGCAGATCTGATGTGCTGCCTTGAAGACCAATGAACTATCCATGGAACTTTGAAATAAAGTTGGAAAAAAAACAAAAAGACTAGGGAATAGATCGGAAATGCTTTGACCCTATGAGTACTGGTAAGTAACAAAATGGGGAAAATTGCAAAGACATCTTGTAACGGTCAGAACCTGAAAACTGAGCATCCAGACGAGAAGGGGAATCGTCCACAGAGCTGAAATGAAGCCACTTCCAAGATTGTCCAATGTCTCCGATATCCATACAGACACAACCTCCCGGGTAAAGTGTCGTAGCCCAACCAAGCTTAACTAGGCTAACACACTCGTTTTCTTATTTTTTATTTAACCTTTATTTACCCAGGGTAGGTTCACTGAGCACGGATGCTCTTTTGCAGCAACGCCCTGCTTCACACTCATACACATTCACACCTGGGAGCTGCCCAGTACAACCACAATCCTCTTATTGTTGACCACTGAGCAGCTCCACTGGAGGGAGAGAACTTTTTTTTTAGCCGATTAAATCAGGGGATGATTGGGTGGCATTTTTTTTTGTGAGAGCCAGATCTGGGATTTTAGCCAGGACATGTAGTGATAACATGAGAGAGAGAAACAGAGAGACAAAGAGAGAGAGAGAGAGAGAAAAAAAAATGCAGGGACTGCAGCACAGCTGCTGGCCCACAGTCTGATTAATACCCAGCAAGATGTTGTCCTCCACAGAGCAAGCACAAAAGTGACAAGTGTGACAAAACTGGTTATTGGCGGGAGAAATGGCAACAGACTGGAACTGATATTCGTTCGGAGCCAAACCAGTATGACAGCCATACAGAGGTTATGGCTAAAACGGCGAGCCACCCCTAATTATCCCCTGCTGTTCGTTGAAATATGCTGAAATCTGCTAATTGACTGCCATCAAGGTTGTACTGAAGTGCAAATACAGTGGAAATAATGGCAGTACGCATGCGCATGTGTGGATGGTGTCTGCTTCTTAAACACTTATGTGGTTTATGAGTTCTAAATCTGGCAACCCTAACAAGTGCGCTCCAGTGATATGAACATATATATAGCCACAAGATGGCGCAGATGGCTAAGATTTCGGTTGTCCAGTTGCGCGTAGGCTGAGTGTTAGCCAAACTGATATGCGTGTGTCTTCAGAGTGCTATCACTGTGCTCTGAAGGTCTTGGAAAGTCTGTTTTTTTTCATGATTACATGGAAAGCATTTTCGTTGATATTTAGTTTTGTCATGGAAAAAAGTGCTCCATTTAATGTTTTTATTATGTATGGCCCTTGTCCAGGAGTATGGCTGTATGGGCTGGTGGTTTGGGACAGTGCTGCTACCCCTTCTCCACAACTTAATTAGGCTAATCCATAACAATTAACTGCATATATCTAACAACGCTAACCTGCTTAGTTGATGTACAGTTATTATTATTATTATTATTATTATTATTATTATTATTATTATTATTCAAAAAACAATAATAATCAGTTAGAAGAAGGCTGCCTTATTGTTTTGAAACCTGTAACCTAGAACAGAGACAGAGACTGATCTGCAATGCCTAAGCTACTAGTGACTACTAGTAATTAGTATTACTAGCTGGGCTGGGAAGACAAAGAAGTGGATTGTGACTGAATTATCCTGTGGGTTCCCCTAAAGCAGCTAATGTCTGTCCTGATTTTCTTTGAGCACTGTTTGCACAAACTCTGTAAAGGTGGGGGAAAAGTGTCGGAAGCTCTTTCCTTGCTGGTGGTGATTGTAATTATTTGATTGTAATTCATCTGAATGAAAAGTGAAATTGCTTCCCTCTTTAAAAGCCCCTGTCGTTTGTTCAGAGGTCTGGAAGAAAATGCCTCTATGGGTCTGTGGCACTGTACCAAACCTTCGGTGGTGTCAGGGCACTGACGTAGCACGTGAAAATAACACAGATTACTCTAAGCATTTGCTGAGTCGCCTGACAAATGAATGTTAATTGATTTAGAGTTCACTGTGTTTTATTTGTTCTTTTCATTGCTTTTTGCCATTTGTCATTCGTTCTCAGATGTATTGTGAAAGTGTTATGCGGCATTAAACCCGACCAAAGACTGCTAACGTCACTTGTTCATTTTATTCTATCCTTAACTGGGCAAATAAAAGACATTTAAAGCAGTCGAGCGGCCTGCCAGATAAATGAGCACTGTGTCAGAGTCAGTCTGTACTTTCAGGCGTATTATGTAAACCCGATCAATTGGTCTGTTATTATGTGCCTGCTTCTTGAAGAAAGCAATCATACATGAATGTGTCTGTTTCATCAGGGTCTTATAATTAAATGGCTTTGTGACTGTGTAAGCTACACATGCACGACCCATTTGACTGCCACACAGTGACATGTCCAGTGTTGGACCAACAGTGGGACCAAGATGGACTCCGTTAGAGTCGAGTCAACTCTGGGAATTTTGCTGTGCACCCACTATTTGAATCCAGTGTATACAACAACAGTGTGGCAGTAATCACAAAACCTGGCTGTATCTCTGTGTCATATTACTAACTGAGATTTCCTGTCATGCCTGTAAGCCTAATATCCATGGCTGCGTGGTTGCCGTGGAAACATTCTTCCCAATGATTCCATTTAACCTTGAGGGGTAAACCCGGTTTTACTCCGGGAGGGCGATGGATAACACTGTGCAAGGCAATAGACTTTTTTTTTGCACCCTTCCTCCTATTTAGCTGTAAAGAGCTACACAAGAGGCCTATGAGGTATCCATCCTCTCATTTAGATTATCGAGATTGAGTGAGCTTGAAGGTCAAAGAGAAACTCAATCTCTTCTGTGTGATGTAGAGAAAAAAACAAGTCGGTTCCCTGACATGGAGTCCACACACAGCTTCAAATAGAAAGGAAATAAACACACACTGGAAGCACTTGACGGTCATCAATCAACACAGCTAAACAAACATATCAGGATCTCTCGGGTTCACTGAACATGGGTATAGGCCGTTTTTTTGTGAAGAGGGGTCATTGGACCGCCATGTGTGGTGACAATAGTGTCCCTCCTGTTCTTTGCAATAGCACTGAAAACCACTCTTATTTTTTTTTTTTAATTCCTGCATGCGTACCGCTCCTGTGTGGAGTATGATGCAGTTTGCTGGGTTTCAGCAGCGCGGCTCCTTGGAAACAGGTTCATCGGCAATCGTGGCGTTACTTAATACGTGCGTAAAGCGCTTTTCATAATGCAATGGTATTCGCGGTGTCTTTAATGACACTAATTAAAGCCGTGCAGTGGGGTTAAGGAAGAACCGGAGAGCGGCACAATGTGTTGTAAAAATGAAGCGGCTCTTCCAAGACCCCCGATGATTAATTAAGTCACACTTTGTCATTCCCCATTATCTCTGGTTCTGATAATAGCGCACTCCTTCAGTCACCAGACGAAGAGAAATGTGCTTCTGAATTTTCCCTGGACCCTCCGGCCTCGGGCCGAAGGCTCCACGGCTGCACTTGTCACGCTCGTGTCAAGTTGACGGCAGGAAAAAATAGCATTTCGGCCATGTTGCAGTTCCGTTACTCAAAGTCTGTATTTAACCGACAGACGAAATATCAACACTTAGTTCATTTTTAGACAGTATGTACATTACTTATCCATAGCTCAGTGAAATAACACAGACATTTCTAAATAAGCGAAATAGGAACAAATCTTTTCAGAAAGTGTAATTCTTTTCCACATGGCTATGCAGCACACACACAAACAAAAATACGCAAAACTATATATATTACAGTACTGTGCAAAAGTCAGAGACTACTCTGTTTTATTCACTTTCCAGTTTAAACAGGCATTAAGTGCAAATTATTAAGTGTCAGAAAATAATGATAATAAAATAAAATAATGCAGTAAAAATATTTAACACACAATTACATAAAAACCTCTACAACTATGTACAATATCAAATATTTCAGTATATAGTATTTCCACCCTTTGCCTTTATTACAGTTTCCATTCTTTTCAGGAGACTTGCTTTAAGTTTTAGAAAAGAAATCTGCAGAAATATATTTCCATGCTTCTTGTGAACACCTCCAAAGTTCAGTCTTATCTGTTGGTTGCATTTTCTGCTTTTCTCAAACCAACTAATCCCAAACACATTCAGAGATTTTGAGGTCTGGACTCTGAGGTGGCCATTTCATTGTTGAGGACACCAGCAACTTCTTAGCAATGTTCGTGGGGTCATTATCTTACTGCATGATATGTTAAGATTTGTTTGTATTTATCAGCATTCATGCCTTCAATCAAAACCAAATCACCAGACTCCAAACTTGTACTGATCCTCCACCATGCTGATGGTTGTAGGCATGGTTCTGAGAGTCTTTCATTGTTTTGGCAGCATACATACTGCTTTCTCTTCCAGAAATATCAGATTTATTGGTCCAAAAAACCTTTCACCACATTGCAGGTGTCCAGTTTTGGTGTACTGGTGCAAATTTTCTCCTCTTTTTTTTATTTTGTTTTCTCAGTAGTGGCTTTTGGACAGATACACATCCTTTAAGACCCGTAGCATTGAGTTTGTCCTCTCACAGTGGAAGGATTGACAAAAGCACCTGTGGATTTCTTCAGATCTGAAGCGAGAGTGGATCTCTCAATGATAAAACCTTTAAATACTTTGTGATGGCAACATGGTAGTTTCAGTGCTCTACCAGTGCTTGCACAATTTAGGAGTCCCATTTTCTTTGTATATTCCAGTAATCTTTTGACCTCCAGTTTTTTTTTTTCATTTTTGTTCCTTTGACTTTCACTTATCTTATGCAATCATCTTATATCTAATCTAATCAGAAATACCCCCTTTAACCAATTAAGATGCACATGACAAAGAAATTTGAAAAGCAGCTATGGAGTGTTTGGGTAGCTTGTTTGTTTGAATGTTAGAGTCACTTCTGAAGGCAAAGGGTTCTTCCATAATGTCATTGAAACTTTTGGTAACAACTTTTGTTGGGAGGACACAGCAATATTCTTTTAAATAGGTGTTTCCTTCAATATTGTCACAATAATGTGCTCAAATGTGCAAAAAGCGGTTTGTACTGAATGGTTGATTTGACTGGAAATGGACTAAACATAAGGGTGGTCTCTGACTCTTGCGCTCCATAAAGTTTGGGACAAAGACTTTTTTTTATTTGGCTCTGGGCTCTGTACTCCACAAATTTATATTAGTAATCAAACCATTCAAGTGTGGGTAATGTTAACATTCTCAGCTTTTATTAAAGGTATTTCTGATCTGTCAGGTTTGTTCACTTGTTTCCTTAGTGCAGACATAAGAGAGCTTTCAGTATCTATTTTTGATGCTAGCCTTTCAGTGGCCATGGAGTCCATCATTGGCGTCAATATGAGGACCAGAGTTGTGCCAATGAAAGTCAAGGAAGCTGTGAAGAGGCTAAGAAAAAAGAAAAAAAGTCACAAACATATGCCAAACCTTAGGCTTATCAAAACAAACTGTTTGGGACATCATTAATAAGACAGAGAGCCCTGGTAAGCTCAATTGTTGCACAGGGCCAGATGGGCCAAGGAAGATCTCTACTGTTTATGACGACCCCCCAATCTGTGAAACATGGTGGTGGGGGTGTTACAGTTTGGGAATGTATGGCTGCCACAGGGGTTACCTCAGTTGTCTTCACTGATGATGTGTGATGACGTGTACAGAAGAATCTTATCTGCTCATGTTCAACCAAATGCCTCCAAACTCATTTGATGGCTCTTCATCCTTCAGCAAGGTAGTGATCTCAGATATACTGCTAAAGCAACAGAGCAGTTTTTCAAAGCTGGAAAAACTGGAAAATTCTTGCCTGGCCAAGTCAATCACCCAGATCTGAAACCGAGTGAACATGCATTTCATATGCAGAAAAGAGAAAAACTTAAGGCAACTACCCCTGAAACAAGCAGGAGCTGAAAATGGCTATATTACAGGCCTGGTAGACCATCACCAAGGACGACACTCAGCACCTGGGGATGTTTATGGGTCACAGACTTCAAGCAGTCATTTCATGCAAAGGATATGCAACAAAAAACTCAACCAAAATACATAAAAATATGCTTTAATAAAGGCTGGGATAGCCACACATTCAAGCACAGAGCGAAATAATGAAAAAATATGTCTTAAAATATCATGGAGCTTGCTGGATAATATAGATATAAAATATGACATAAATATAATAATATATGTAAGCATGATTATGAAAACATCTAACTAGATTATGATGCAATTGTCAATGCTGAGGTTTATTTTGATTGCATAAAACCATCAAATGAGTGTCATGATATAAACGTAGTTTCTGTATTGTTTAATCTACACAGGGAGTATTGTCCTTTGTCTTTGGAATATCCACAATATTCTGGCATTGAGTTTGAGCACCAAATTGGAACACAAAGGGTTGAATACGCTGTGAAAAAACTGGACTGAAAATGAGGTATTCAGTAAAGATTCAGAGTGTATGTTCTCACCAGTCTTACATAACAGACGAACAATAGCAGTCTAGGAACATTTAGGGACAACAGAAAATGAGAAGCGAGTTATCGTAAGAGATTGTAAGCCAGTGCTGAACACCGGAACATGGTGGATTTTTAAAAGATGGGACATTTTATCATTGGAGGCAGAGGCAGAGGGAAGTGCCTGCATATATTATGCTAATAGGCGGAATATCATCAAGAATGATACCAATGGGTCACATTTCTCCCAAGTAGGACTTGGCAAAACAGAAACATTTTATCATCAGACGTTTCAGTGCTACACTGTGAAATGCTTAGACCAGGTCACTCATGGCAAGCGTTAAAAAAACTGCGATCGGTGGTGGAAACATGTATGCGATGCAAACTTTGTTAAAATTATGAATCGTTCCAATCCCACTCTTATTCAGCAATCATCTTATTACGCACGCAGGAGCCGCATTAATATTTACATGAATAATTTTTAACCGTCAACATTCAGAACCGAAACGCCCGACAGAAAATGAGTATTAAAAAAAACAGGAAATGCTGAATCAAGAGAATCTCAGACAACCTCATGCTGAAGAAAACATCTTCGTTATTTTGCGAGTTTGTCAAGCTGGCGTTCTCAAAAACAGTCGGTGAAGAAGAAAAAAAACTCGAGAGTGTGACGCCAGCGTTGACACAAAGGGATAATTGTGCCATCGGTCACTTTCGGCACATTCTGTGGAAGCGTCCTCGTGGTTGAGGGCTGTGAGACAGCTGCGCCTGACAGGACAGTTCCCCTGCTGTCTCCCACGTTTCCTTTGTCCTCTGCGCTCGCTCAGAATTACCTCTCCCTTCTCCTCAAATCTCTGATCTCATATCACCATCCGCACGCGCGCGTGCACTTTCTCTCCATACCTCTGCCATGCATCAGCTACTGTGATGCTTGATATTTGCGATTACTGCATGCCACTGTTGAAACGAGTGTGTGTGTGTGTGTCTTTCTCTTTTCCTTCTCTCTTTATGTGTGTACGAGCGACGGTGAGAGAGAGAGGGGGTGCACATGTGAATGTGTGTGTGTGTGTGTGTGTGTATGTGTGTGTTTGTGTGTGCGTGTATGTGTATGTGTGAGTGAGTGTGTGTGTGTGTGGGGGTATGTACTGTATGTCTGTGTATAGTTATTTTTAGCTGTTTGGCTGTACATTGGGCTTGGTGCTGTCTGCGTTTTACATAATTGCCTTTTTGTGTAGTAAAGTGAAGGCAATGAAATTGCTCCTTAATGCACGGCCAGTTGTGACTTTGCATTGTGGCGCGTTGCCCTTCCGCGCAATGAGAGCATCTGAAATGCATACATTTGCAGGGGACAGACTCATTAATTTATTTAAGTACATGGACCTCATATTGATCCATTCAAGGCATCTAACAGATGTAGCACATTAAAAATTAAACCCCTCCTTTAAATACTTTATCCATTCATTAATCAAACACAGATGCCGTTGTGGCTGCGGGCATATTCACAAAATGTGTTTCCAACGGCCACTGACGCCGCTCAGCGTCCTTCTGCAGTGAACCCGAGGGGTTCCCATACACACACTGACACGAGCACCTCCATAAAAACAGGGCTCTCTCTCTCTCTCTCTCTCTCTCTCTCTCTCTCTCTGTCTCTCTCACACTTCAGCTCTCAGCTCAGCTAAATGAATGTCATGTGTTGGTAATTATCAGCCATGGCCTGATTGCATTAATATGCATGGAGGAAAGGTATTTCATGTTATTTGCCAGTAAAAAGAATGCTCAGCTGGAGTCCCACCCCCCCACCCCCGCCCCCCCCCATCCACCCCAAGAGCAGCGCTTCTCATTCTATACCGAGGGCTCGGCGGAGTCTTTGATACCCTCACTTAGCTGTTCAGATTAAAGCAAACGTGTAAGCCCTCCGCAAAGACTGGATCTGGAATGTTTTCATTAAAAAAAAAGGAACAGCTGTCACAATTACAATGATTTATCTGCTGTGATGTTTATTTGCCCCACGAAGCTGTCTCCTGCTCTGCCCAGCAGTGATATCGCAGCTACTCCAGTGCGTATAAACACATAGAAATAGATAGAATAAATAGATGGGCAGGGAAAGAGCCTCCCTCCTCCTCCTCTTCTCGCTCTCTCTCTCTCTCTCTGCTGGAGAGGAGATAATGGCACCAATGAGGATGAATGCAAGAGTGAATGAACCCCTGAATCAATGAAAGGAGGATAACAGAGGCCAGGCAGGCCCTTTCGGCCTGCCGTTTATGCTCGCGTGCAATCAAGTGCTCGCTCTCGCTGATTGGATTGGTTTATTATGCTCCGTCCTTATTTATCGCACAGGCACGTCTATCCGTCCGTTTCATTTTTACAGTGTGAGGGCTGCAGCTGGGGCCATTTATGTGGGGATTCATTGTGGTGTAAAAGGACAGAAATAATAACCCGTTTCCTTTCTGCGTTTAAGAGCGTCCTCAAAGCGGTGACATTACGTCCAGTAGGTGAAAAAAAAGTTGGTTTCTTAAATTTGGGTGTCTCAAAACTTAGATGAATGCCTTTGCCCCCCAGTCTCTCCCTGTTTTGGAATACTCAGGAATATGCAGCCACTCCATTTTCTAACCCGCTTATCCTGGTCAGGGTCGCGGGGGGTGGGGGCGTGGGCGGGGGGGTGCTGGAGCCTGTCCCAGCGTGCATTGGGCGAGAGGCAGGAATACACCCTGGACAGATCGCCAATCTATCACAGGGCACACGCACCATTCACTCACCATTCACTGGCACACTCAATTAGCCTTTAGCCTTCTGCAATTATCCTTCATGCGTGTCTTTGGACTGTGAGAGGAAACCGGAGCACCCAGAGGAAACACACGCTGACACGAGGTATGCAGCCTCTCTCATGCTGCAGTCTGCACAGCCAATGTGCAAGAGTACACACAGGCACGCACTGTCCTCTGAAGCACAAGTCTTTTCACCCAAGCCAAGCTTGCACAGACATGGGTCAGAGGAGGAAAATTCATGTACAGCTTTACCAAGCAGACCGCAGGCCCCTGATTGACCAGCAGGGGTCGCTAGAGAGCGATGAGATGCAGATCCTATAGCTGACTAACCTCCCATCCATATGGGCAACGTCACCGCCAAATATCCATTGCCCCTCACCCACAGAGATACAAGCCACAGTCAGCTCTGGCTTGGTCAGGATTCAATCCCAGATTGTGGGGACCATCCATCCATGCACTCGGAACAATGTCTTAACAGGAAGAGAGAGTCAGCAGCCCAGATATGTTTAAGTCAGTGATATTCTTATGCTGTTCACACAGAGACACAGAACTTTTAGAACCGGATTTATTTTCAGGAAGTGCCATTGCCAGTAAGTGGGCAATTAGCAATCATAGACATACAGTATACACAATTGCTGCAGTGAGCCAAGGAAGTGCGTATACTTTTCACAATTTGTATATCTATATATTTTTAATTGGTTGTTTTTAAATTAGGTAGTAGTTTCTCAATCTCTTCCCAAGGGACTTGCCAGGATAGAACCAGTGTTTGAGTTAAGATTTGTACTCTACTAGCACTGCGTGTGTAACTTTACCGACAAAGAAAGTGGTTGATGGTTTCTACTTAAAGGGATTGTATGCATTTTCAAGAAGATGAAAAAAAGAAGCTTTAAATCAAGGTGTAAAAACTCTTTGCTAGGCTGTTAAAGCCCTTTGCTGGGAAAAGCAAGGTGGAGAGGTTCTGGTTCTTTCTGGGGACCTGGCTTATGAGGGAATACAAAAATGGACCCCATAAAAATACAGTGACTGTCAGCAGACCTGGATGCGGAGGTGTTGGCGGAGATGAAAATGAGTAATGCCTGATTTATGTTTTTTTCTGCCCGCATTTTATGCTTATGCTTGGGATTCTCAAGATTTCACAGGCATCTCTAAATTTCACGGGATCTGTGGCCTCCCTGACATCCATGAAAAAAATGGGAGCAATACCCTGAGCGTGTGATAGACACAATTCACAGCCCTAGTTTGAGAAGTGGTTTTCAGGGTATTATTCGAATGAATGATTTTAAATTGAGCAAAATCATAACCTGGAGCAAGCTGCAATGAAATTATCTACTGTGAATCTTATTAAAAATGGGAGGAAATCTGAATTACTAAATTTAATCTAAATTACTCTCGATGTCTCATTAAGATAATTCTGGCTGGGGTTGATTTAAAACCTAATCTTAAAATACATTAAAGTCTAATGTGAACAACATATTGTGCAGGAATAGTGTTCAAAGATCCTTCATTTCCATAATTTGCTGAGGATTGGGCACGAGGCCAGCTCCTTTTCCACTGAAGAGCTGGAACCCGGGCTGCCACAAGCAGTTCGGGTTCGAGTTCAGTTTTTTTTTTTTACCTTTTTTCAAGCTAAACGAGAACAAACAATATCAAACTAGCTCCAGTGCAGTTCGGTTACGGAGCACATCAGTACGCCATTCAGAAATCTGCAACATAAGCTTAGCATTTAAGACCTGCTAGGCGTCATTACAGATGTTGATGTAACTGAGCAACGGAAAGATCTCACCTCTTCCTGCCCGTGGGCATGGCAAACAAACTGTCTAATAGGAAAGATCTTTAAAAGAGCCAAAATCAAACCTTGTGCTCTGCCAACTTACTGTTGAAAGTGTCAAGCATTTTATTTTGGTGTCCCAAAGCTCTCCTTCCCTTAATAAGAAGGAGGGGGGGCGGAGGGGGGGGGGGGGGGAAGTGGGGAGAAGGGCAGAAACGCATTTCGGCTTAGAGCTCTCAGACTCTAGGGCTTTCAGGAATCAACAGTTGGATTAAGAAGGCAGAAATTAAATGAGAGCTGGTGGGAAGAATGAATTGGGGGCAAGAAGGAGATGTTAACATCGCAGTGTAATTATGCCCCCTAGGTGTGTCTGCGCGGGGGTCCTGTTTACCAACACAGAAAAGCTAGCGAAAGGCTAATCGGTGAAGTGAGACGGCAGCCTTTCGCATGTCACTCAGTCAGTCAGTCAGTCAGTCAGGGATATGTGAGTCAGCTCCGCTCAGCCTTCCACTTGACATGGCCAGCTACTTCCTGGAGTTCAGCTGCCATTCGGGGGTTCTTTACCTGCAAAAAAAGGAGAGAAAGAAAAAAAGGAAATAAGGGAGGGAGAGGTATGATGAGCCATTGAGAGCGCTCTCTCAGACTTAGAATGAGGAAATAAACAGCAATCACTGTGGCATGACTTAAAATCCACTGAGCACCCAGCCCTAATTGATACTTTCAGACTTAATGGAAAAGCAGGCCTGCTTCCCCCAGTTACTGAGTAACGAGCACGCATATTTAGAGGTCATAATAGGATCTTCTTTCTTCCTTTTACCCCTTTTTTGGGGGATTGAATTGTGTGCCCCTTTGCAAAAATGTAATTATGGAATGCGGCACATGCACTTGTGCACAAAAACACATACATGCTTGCACCCATATACAGACACATACACACACACACACGCGTGTACATCCGGATACTCAATGGAATACCAAATTGCAAAAAGAAAAGGTTAAATTTGAGGTCTTAGAGGGAGTGATGGAAGTTTTAAAGCTGTGAAGCTACACATTTTTCATAATAATATTTCTTTTCTTCTAAACATTTGGTAATGAAACTCACTAAGTGCCTTGCACTGCAGGATAGATATTCATTGTGGGTGAATTATAAAGTGATATAAAAGCAATCCCCTTTGTTTGGGCAATATGGAACAAAAAGTAACATACTGTGCAGAAGTATGAGTACTCTGTAAATTATTTCTGTAGTTGTCGCAGCAATATTACTGTATAATGAACAAATCCTTTCGGTAGAACCTGCATACAGTGTGCAGCTGTAGATATGCAAAGTATTCTGGTCAAAATTTACGATGAATATATTTTTGCTCTAAATCTTAATACAGAAATAGGGCTTTTTGGCTGCCAGAATTATCCAGGAACAAAAGGCTATGCTAATTTGAATGTCCTTAAAATTTGGGTTATAGAATTCTCAACATTAATCTTGTTTTCAGTCACAACAATCGATTATAGCCTACTTTCACACCCCGTTTTACATTGCAGCCTTCATTGAATTCTTGCAATAATAGAAGAATTTAGTGAATTGCAATTGCTGAAAAAGGTCATAATTTCACACCAATGTATCCAAATCCAAAACGGCACAAATTTGACACTGGAACACCCCCCCCCCCCCCAGACGTCTATTTCCACACTACTGGAGAGATCTCTCATTGTCAAAATCAGGTAAGTTGCCTATTACATTTTTGACTTATGCAAGAAAGAAAGTAGCTCTGAATTATGAAGGACTCATTTCTTAATCATAGCAACTTGTAATATGTGTAGATGCAGTGATATATATATATATATATATATTATGTGCACATTACCCTACTGAATTGCATTGGGGCAACATTGTTTGTGTGGGCACAGATTTTTTACGACTGTAATAACCCTTTCCAGACCTAGAAAATTCCAAAATTCTACCAGTAGGTGGCACTAACATGAACAAATGTTTGTTGTGTGGTCATACTACATCACACGTTAGAGGTTTATTAAGGAAGCATAATCCAGTCATATTTCAAATTATAATGCAAATTGGCAATGAAAAATCTACTATAGTTCTGCCATTTGCAATTTCACTTCCGTGTTGTTACTGATCTACTCTGACAAAAGCCAAATAATAATGCAAACCCTCCTTTGCATTTTCAAAATCAAAAGACCTGTCATTCAAAGGACAGGCGCATTACAGTACAAGGATGGTTCAAACCCTACCAAGAGCCAAACTTGTATTTGTGTGAGTTTTCTCTAGCTGCTAGCTGAGCTGCTCTAGTTTACCCCCACAGTCCGAAGGCATGCAGGCTAGGCTTATTGTGTGCGCTGTGATGGATTGGTGACCTGTCCCAGGCGTATTCCTGCTTCTCACCCAATGCATTCCGGGATAGGCTCCACCCCCCCCCCCCCCCCTGCAACCCTGACCAGTTATAAGTGGGTTAAGTAATTGATGGATATAATTTGAATATTGAAAAAGAAATACTATAAAATTTACTTTTAAAAAACCTGATGGCAGCTGTTAGCTTGTAAGTTGTTTTAATACATTTCACAGTATGTTTCCTGTAAATACAGTTAACGTACCCATCTAAGAACTGCAATTGTTATTACAGTAATAATTTCAGTGCTACAATTGTTATTACAGTAAACATACTGTCAAATATATTGCAGCAACTTAATTGCTGCCAGCAAGTTACTGTACATTTTATTCCAGTTACAGTGTATACTGTAAGACCCATTTGTCCAGTCAAATATTCTTGTGAGCAGATATTGTACATATATAATATTGGCTGAAATTATGGAAAGAACATTCATCATCATTATATGTCCTGAATATACAGAATTTGAGTGACAAATCTAAGCATTATTGCTCTGACAAACTCTAAATAATAATTGGTTTAAAGTTTTACTGAAGTTTCAGTCATCTTAACACCACCCAAATGGTTAATTATACATTTGGATTATTTTAACTGAACCGCAAAAAAAGTAAATAAACTACATCATGGCTTGGTCATATGCTTCACAGTAATTAACTTTTATGATATGCACTTATTTAGGGTCCCTGAAGGGGTGAACCACTTATATGTTTTCAGGAACATTTCCCTTTTAAATTTTTACTGAGGAACCACTCAGTATATAAATATTGGCTTGGCTGGTCAGATCCACTTAACTCAGTTATAATCATGGTCTTACATTACACATTATCCAGTGCCATGGGACTTTCATTTTTAGTACTGTCAAACCAACGATTCATTCCCTCAACAATTGTTTCCCTGTCTTTGAAGACACTCCGATGTTTATGCATAAAGTTTAAATGAATGTTGTTCCCTCAGTCTCAGATCTTCAAATCATTAAAAATGACACTTGAATCGGTTATATAAGTTTATTGTTCATTGATTGCAAATGGCGTATCTACTGACATCAGACGGTGGTAAATATATGATCACACTAAAACACATTTGAATGTATTGTAAATGCTACAGCTACTGTGTCATTATGAACAGTGGTTGGGAAGCATCTAGGTAAAAAACGTATGTTCATTGTAAATAAGTGTGATATTTTAACTATGGGAGATAGTAGCCCTTGTGCATAAACTAGCTCCTATCCTCCGCTCTTACTGTTGTTTCGCTCTAGGTACCCAGTCCCTATATAAAAACATCTGGTCATAAAACAAGAAAAAGACAGGGTATGTAATATTAAATGTATTCTAACAGAGGCGATAACTTGAAAAAGGCTATTTAAATGTCTTTAAATGCAATTCATTAAACAACTGAGGAATTGAGTGTGAATGCAGGAGAATCCACATGATGAATGTTTAAATGATATGTTTTGTCTCCAGCTTTTCCAGAACAACACAGAAATCCAGTCCTTTATGTACCTACTTTTATTTGCTACTCCCGTCATACTGTAATCAGTGTATACTAGCATGTCTTGTAAGTCACTCTGGATGAGGATTTAGTTGAAATATATAAATGAAAAAAAAAAGAAAAACAAGGTCTCAATAGGAAGAGAATTTCTTTCCACATTCAATTCAGGTTTCTGATATGTTTTTGTTTACTGCAAGTTACTGAGCAGACAGTAAAAATATTCTGAGAGGGAACACGACACCGCCATCAGACTGTTTTAATTCCCACTCTGTAACTTGCTATATAATGCAAAATTTAAAATTTAAAAATTGCCAAAAAACTTTTAACTTTAAAAACTTGAGAAAGCTAAGCTTCAAAGCGGCCTGTAACCTAATATTATAGTCTTTATAAGTACTTCATCAGTGGTTCCCAACCCTGTTCCCAGAGATCTACACCCTGTAGGTTTTCATTTCAACCTTAACTTGGCACACTTGATTCTGCTAATTAGCAGCTCCACTATGATTTACGATCTCTAGCTGTTGAATGCATTGTGTGCATTGTTAAGGTTGGAGTGAAAACCTACAGGATGGTCGATCTCCAGATCAGGACTGGGAACCACTGTCCTACGTTATTACAAAAATAAAACTTGCAGTTTACAGTGAAATGAGTGCACACTCCAGTTCAGCACTCCATATTTGCTTCTTTCCATATTAATATGTCTCCTGCTACTCACTGTGAGAGAATAAGAAACCTTTCCAATTAATGTAAGGTAACACATCTGAAAAGGTATGCTTCAGAAGGAATGTGTATTTACTTGCTTGAAGGTTGATTATGAATTCTCTTTACAGGTCCTGAAAGATTGTATACAATAAACTCTAACAGCTAGCTTACAGCGGTACCAGACTGTGAGCACCCCGTCCTGTACTCCGAACTGCTAAAGACAAATTTAGCCTAAATATTTCAAATATCTGTACCCTGTACAAAAGACAAGCCAGTCCAAAAAAAAAAAAAAAATCACACCGAAGACCTCCTTGTCTTGTTATTTAATTCATAATTTGTTTGGTATCAGATGTGTAAGTTCTAATGCTGGAAGGAAAGAACCCTTGCTGGGGATACTCAAGCCTGGTTCTGCAGGCCTGCCTGCAGGTAAGCTGGTTTATGTTGTTACTCAGCACTTAATTTATCGGTTAAAGAGGGTGTGAAAATCAGAACACACAGGACCAAATTCATTTGGAAAAAGGAACCATGGCGGTAGCATTGCTTTGAAATAGTATTTATCTACTACAGCTGAATTATTTTATTCAGAGACACCATTTTGGAATGTTTATTTCAAGACCTATAGAGATTGTACATTTAATGTATTCAGTCAAGCAATTTGCAACTTTTGCATGATGAAAGATGTTTCTGTAGTGTCATAATTCATTTTTACATTTTTTATTTTAAGTTTTAAACAGGCCTCAACAATGAAATAATCTGAAAATTCAGACTATCAAATTTGACTTACTTTCTAGCAGATTATGTTATAGCTGAATTAAATCTCTTTTTAATTTCATGTGATCCTTTCAACCGTACTCCCTTCAGGAATACAAAATAATATCCGAACGTGCTCAGCCTATGAGGTGTAAAGGTGTGATTGGAGCTTAACAGCCAGGACAGGACAGGCCTTATCCTTTTAGGAGTTTTTGGGAGCAGCCGCAGTTTTTTTTTAAGGGTAAAACCCTGCAGTGATGGGGGATCAGGCGTCATCTGGTAGAGTGACAGTCTTCTGTGCTACTTTGCCCTGATGTGCTTTTATGACAGGTATCATAATGCCTCATTTCAACAAGTGTCCCAGGATCACTTCTGGGGCTGACGTGTAGATGGTCGGTCCACTCATTGACCGCTGCTCGCCAGTGAGTTCCACTGCTCGACCTGGTAGGCTAGGTCAGCGCTAAACTGACAAAATGTGGTTGCATTAAACATAATTCTCCATTGTTTCAAGGCAAACTGTTTCATGAATCATAGGTATGGGCCTATTGCATGACTTACTTGCCAAGAATCTTCTTTTCACACAAATAATATTAATATATCTATATTATAAAAATATATTGCGTTAAGTGGAAATTGGAAAGTCACCATGAATGGAAGACATGACTGTAAATGTCTGAAAATGTTGTTTTTCTGTAATGAAATTAGTTTGAGAAATCATGCAAGCACCATTTTCACCCGCTGTGGAGCAAAGGACCTCACTAATAGTTGGTTGTTCATTTCAGTATAAATGCATGAGCTTAATGTATAAAAGAATCTAAAAAACTAACCTCGAAGTGTGAAAAAAGAGATCGGTAACTTCATGTGAATATTTTCCACTTAATGTACACAATAGTTGCGTCACGCCACACTGTTCTCTCAAAGCCACTGTGGCCGATAGAGGGCGTGGTTCCAACTTTTCATGGGCGGGCTATCTTCGGTGACGTCAATGGGATTGGTTAGGTGACGAGCCCCTGCTCCGCCCCACGTGGGTCAAGGGAGGGGAGGGAGCAAGGCTGAGCTGATCCCACGTGTGACGATTGCATTCCCGGCTCAGTAATATTCTCTTAGCGGGGCTTCGCCTAGCTTTTGCTGTGTCTGTGTGTGTTTGTTAGTTATTCAGCTATAGTTGGGTTAGCTATGGAGGGAGACGGGAGCCAAGCCACATCTGGAAGCCCAAATGATTCGCAACATGACCCAGGGTAAGATAATAAATTATAATTGTACTTTTATTTGTGTACTATTTTGTTATGTATGAAATGAGGGAAACAGTCAGTTGCTTTTAGGTATAACAGCGCCACAACCGTTTGTATTGCCTTCCGGATGCAGTTCGCTAGCATGCTACACCTTTGCTTTGTTTGATTATATTAGCAAGTGGGGCCTCCCCCCCTTTTGCAAGATTGGTTTCTCGGCTAGCTCGAGCTAACAGTTCTCTTGCTGCTCAGCCTCCGTTTAGCTCGCTTTTTGTAAGTAGTTACACGTCAAAATGGCCGATCTGACATCTGGACTCACTTCTGCTGTGTTTTCCCCTTACAGTAAAATGTTTATCGGTGGCCTCAGCTGGCAAACCTCACCAGGTGAGAGAATTGATTTTCTGCTTATATTTGTCGCTTTGTTTTTGCTTGTTTTGTAGCTGATCGAGTCCGCTTGGGTTAGTTGCGATATGGTGCGTGTGTGTGTTCCGTACTGTATCTGGGATATGTTGTGTGTACCTCTGTGCGCGCAAGGTTATTTTGATTTCCAATCGTTTGAAGTCCTCTATTCGACCCCTATGTGCATCGCGGGTCGCTTTTAAAGCACACGAACAACACTTATCTGACTTTTATATAAATCGTAACCAAACATTTCCCTCTTGTTTGTTCACAGACAGCCTTAGAGATTATTTTAGTAAATTCGGGGAAATCAGAGAATGTATGGTGATGAGAGATCCAACCACAAAGCGCTCCAGGTAAAATTGTTTTTAATGTTTTTGTCTTACTTTTGACAATAATTTCCAAATCTTGCACATATGCTCATGCGGTATTCATGACTCGTTTGCTAGCGCACATCGTTGTTTAACATTTGTGTAGACACTAAAATTAGCCAGCTAGCTTTGAAAAGCTAGCGGGCTAGCTAATGCAATTTGACATTGACTTGGGACTACACAGTAGCGTTCAGCTTGTTTTGTAACCTACAAATGATATTTTCTGCTTTCCTTAGAAGCATGTGTATTTTTGTAAATTATTAACGCTATTCAGCTTAATGGCTCATTGTTCTGACTATTAAAAGTAAATAGTTGCCTCAAATAAATACGATGTGTTAAATGAGGGCATTGCACATCATCGACATGGTGATCTAACCTCATTCTGTGCGCTTTCAAATTTTATGCATACCACGATGTTCATTTTGATGTTATTAGCAATGTGGATGTTTCGCCCAGCTCGACCAGTTGTTTAAATGTTATTTCTGTTTTTCTTTTCAGGGGATTTGGGTTCGTTACGTTTGCAGATGCTGCCAGTGTAGATAAAGTCTTAGCGCAACCACATCACGAATTAGACTCCAAGACGGTATGTTGGTGATTTATTGATGGCTTTTAGAGTGATGTTTACATGTGATTGCGATTAATCTGTTTTTAAGGGAACGCAGTATCTGGCATGTTCCACTGGGTTGGTGAATTTGTAACGTCAGTTACATCGACACACTTGACGCAAATACGGGCTTTGCTAGCTTCTTCTCAACTTTGATAAGTTGCCGATTAAGAAAAGGGATAACATCAAATGATAGCAACAACTGTCATTTTATTTTATTATTGTTAATGTTTTGTCGAGATAATATTTTTCGTTATATGCCGACTATTTTACAATGACATCTTTGCTTCTGCCAATTGATCAAGTGAAGACTGGGTGTTCTTTACATGCAGTTGAAAGATCGAAATCCCCTCGACACGGTTTTGCATCGCTTTCCACCAAGAACGCTACTGCTCATATGTTAAAATTATTCGAATTATGACTTTGTATGCAGCAATGTATTCATGCATACACACGTGTGCATGATTAAATTATGCCATTGCAATTTATGATAAATTAAAGGGAATTTAAACAGACCTAGTCGTTCTTAAATCTGGCCATTTTGTGCAAAAAAGCTCCGAAATTCCCGTTGACCCTTTCATTAGATGATATCCACCAGCGCTCTCCGCCAATTAATTACGGTTCTGCTGCCCGTTACTTCAGTGTCTATACATTTTTTCTTTGTATTGGCCCACCAATCGAATGTCAGGACATACGCTCTCACCCTTAAAGCCGAATTACATTAAAGAGTGAATGACCTTGCCTGTACGAATTTCTCATTCTCTCGTTTCTGGACATAAATAAAAAACGTATAAACACAAAAGCAAAATGAAGTGCGTTGTATTTTTGCAAATTTGTGGAATGATCATTTCAGTTGTTTGAGGTGCCATGCTGAATGGATTCTCCAATCTAAGTGTAAAACCAACTGTATTCTCTTTACTAATAAAAAAAGTATCAAATGAGTACATTTTAATTATGCTGTTTACTCACAGCTTTTGACAGGCTGTGATAAATTACAACACTGATATGAATTATGTCATAAATAATGTAATGCATTTGGACATATTTCCTAAATATTCATAGCTTGTAAATGTAAATTTTCCGAATATGAGCAAAACATTTGTAACATAATTTATTTTTGTTAATAAATATGATTTACTAAATTACTGGAGAAAACTGGCAAATGCAAAGGTGTGTCCCCCCCCCCCCCCTTTATTTTACTTGAATGTAAAACGTGCAGTTTCGGATTCAAGCAAATTGTTCCTAAAAGCTTGGATCTCATTCGCTTCATGAAATCTCTGCCTTAAAAAAATATCTTTTTCTCACATTTAATAGGATGGTATTTCTTAACGGTTAAGGTGGGAAACCGTAGTATTACTGCTGTTTATTTACTGCCTTACAGATGCATGAGGACCAGATACATTACAGCACACATTACTGGAGCAACAGGGACATGTATGTAGAGAAGCCTGCAGGACATGCATGTGAGCATCAGGCTGAATATAGAGTTGAAATTCAAACACACAGCAGGAAGACTTAGTTTTAGTGTGCTTGCATTCAGTAATGGTTATTCCTGAGTGCAGCAGAAATACATTGTTGTCGTTGATATTGATATTTCCTTTTTCTAAATTGTTTGCATTAATGGAGCACTAAGGGATCTGCTGTATTTTGAGGCACAGCAGATTTATTTAAATCTGTCTCAACACCTGGAAAATATTATCACATTATTTTAATACGTCTTCAGTTCTCTAATCTTCCAAATTGCAATTATATTGTCTCCAGTGTCAATACACCCCCCCGCCCCCCCCCAACACACACACACACACACACACACACACACTCACATACAAACACCGCACCGCACTTTTCCCATAAGCAGTGGTACATTTTAATATTACATCCATTAGTATTTGCTCGGCCTACATTATTCCCTTTTACCTTCACAACTCCGCTGAATTTTAAATCAGAAACTGAATCGGCAATTGCAGTTAAGTTCTGTGGGAGCTGATGTCCGAGTAGATTTTTTTTTCTCTTTGGATTAACGCCTGCTGAAGACGGAAGCTTTTTATTTTTTTTTTGCTCCTCCCTTTTGAATGTGAAAACCTGAGATGTGGAAAGGCATTTTCAGTTATATTTGGAAAGACAAGTATATTGTACTTCAGTAGGCAGCACACAATTACAGAAGAGGCAAGGCTCAAAGCAGCAGTAACTTGTTGCATGGCTGTGCCGAACTGATTGAATTCAGCTTGGCAAGACACGGGAGGTTGCTTGTCAAACTTCTCCCTTTTTTTTGCTTCTTGTAACTGAAAGAATGTTTTGAACGTTCTAGAAGGCAACAAACATGTAAGTGTCCGTGTGGAAGGTTAAGGTTTGGATTCTGCTTTTGTAGGAAATGTAGGGGCGAAATTGTGTAATAATTGCAGTCGTATGTCTGGATTACTGTGGGCTTCTGTGGATTTACGTAGCTGCTACTGACATTTAAGACCGCTAATCAGCCGTATCGTTTCAAATCCTTTCAGTTGTTTGAATTACGGTCTAATTTTACAGCATACGTGTATTTTTGTGTGCGTGAGTTTGCGTGTTACATTTACAACGGTTAAGATTTAATGGTTTAGTTAACCTTTTAATATTGGTTGGTGAGGGTGATTTCTTTTTAGCTTTTCAGGGGTCTGTTTGTCATTTTATGTCGCCCCTTTCTGTTATTGAATCAATGTTGCTGAGCTTGTTGGAACCGCAATCCGATTTTCTTCCTGAACGGACTGTGCAGGTGTCACAGCAGTTTTGGTATTGACACAAAAACCAAGCAGTTGTAAAGTGTTTCCTCAGGAGAATTTTGTTACAGCAGAGGTGGGTGATCGTGGAGCTGTGTGTGTTATGGGGGGATGGTGGTTGTGTGTGTGTGTGTGTGTGTGTATGTGTACGGGGGGTGGTTGTGCGCGTGTGTGTGTGTGTGTGTGTATGGGGGGGTGGTGGTTGTGTGTGTGTGTGTGTGTGTGTGTGTGTACGGGGGGTGGTTGTACGCGTGTGTGTGTGTGTGTGTGTGTATGGGGGGGGGTGATGGTTGTGTGTGTGTGTGTGTGTATGTGTATGGGGGGTTGTTGTGTGTGTGTGTATGGGGGGGTGGTCGTGTGTGTGTGTGTGTGTGTGTGTGTGTGTGTGGGGTTGGTGGAGCTGTGCTCATTCACAGCTATGATGCGCTCCCCTGGTTGTGACTCCTGGACGGCACAGTTTCCGACAGTAACAGTACTGCGAGGC
Organism: Anguilla anguilla; assembly: GCF_013347855.1. NCBI lineage: Eukaryota > Metazoa > Chordata > Actinopteri > Anguilliformes > Anguillidae > Anguilla > Anguilla anguilla. Next base: position 6,837,890 of record NC_049209.1, on the reverse strand, counting down.
ACCAAAGCAGCCCGGGTCTGAATGTGGAAACGCTAAAACTCAGAGGAACAAAGCGAGGAGGGCTAAATGCTCCCTGGTATCACCTCTGCCGCAGCGTAGCCGGCGAATGCCAAAATATTTGTTCAGCATGAGTTGTTAAAACCGTCAATTATAAACAGTGACAGACATTTATGCTCCCGTTAGAACACCAGGTGTAAAGATTAAGGGGAAAAAAAAACCTTTTCTGAGCTGCATTTATGCTTTTGCTGTTTTTTAAATCACTGTTTAATTGGCATTATGCACTAGTTTGGTACTGCTTGTATTTGTTAGTATTGTAGGAACTTCAGTGGTCTTTTGTATTACAATTTTTCGCCGATCTGGACCCCTCTTTCCAGTTGCCTTTATTATACAATTTACCAACTGCATGCGTACTCGTAAAATATTCCAAAATTGTGGGTTAATTGTATGTAAATTAAGAAAGAGAACCTAATAAAGCACTTGATGATAAACAATGAAATTTTATATCGGCTGTGAATATACCTATGAATACTTTTTTTTTTTTGACTGGTGAGTGCTTTAGTGGGTTTTTTGGCTGGAATGGAAGGCTAACATTCTCTGTATAAATAGTCTGTTGACTGATAATCAATCTACTTAGTTTTATTTTTTGTTTTGCTTAGAATTTGAATAGAAATGTTCCCTCACTGGACATTTTAGCTCTCCTGTGGTAATTTGCAGGGTGTCCAAAGCCCCGTGTGTCTGAGTTACTCTGCCAGTTTACATGCGTGTATTTATAACTGGTGATGAAATGAGTGGGTCAGTCTGCACTAGTGCCTCATAAGCAAGACACTTTCCCCAGACCCAGAAATTCTGAAATATTCAGTGTGTATCAGATTCCCCCCCCCCCCCCCCACTTACTGCTTTATCTATTTTAAAATCTGACCTATTTATGATGTCCGTTGTGTCTGCAGGTGAGAGAGAAAGCGGTTCGTGAGAAAGAAGGCAGCGTGGCGGTTTCCAGTGCGGGGGGGGGGGGGGGGGGGGGGGGGGGGATGAGTAACTGCACAGTGATTTCCTGACTGCGGAGTGTGATGTCACAGACTTCGCTTAAACCATGTGACTGAGTGGCTGTGACTGAGACCGAGGTTGAGGCTGTTCTCGGGTGTTGGGGGGGGGGGGGGGGGGGGAGTCGAAATTTGGTTCGGTTTCCACGTCATGGACTCTGAGAGCTTTGACGTATTTTGCCTGCTCACTCAGGTTGGGCCAAGAGCCATTAATTCTGTGCTCCTGCCCCCCCCCCCCCCCAAGCATTTGGAACATTCTGGATGTTTGCTTCAGGAGATGTTCCTCTGCTTCGGCTGCCTTTGGACCTGCCGCTGCCGCCGCTGTCCCAGTCTGTTTCACAGTGGTTTCTCTCTGAGGAGTGGTGCTCTTGTGCACTCTAGGCCTAGGGTCACAATTCAAAATCAGACCCCCCCCCCCCCCCCTTTTTTTAAAGAACGGGTATTTCAATCTTGTTTTCATTCGGTACACTCCTTTAACAGTTTTGGTCTTCAGAGCGATTCCCACATTTTTTTTTTCTGCTGCGTTTTTAAGATGTCGAGGATGTCTAGGATCTGGCCACAGACGTGAAGACGAGAATTGTGTTGGCGCTGTTACCTAGGAACCGGGTGCGGTGGTGCTGGGGTCCCGTTGACCGCGCAGAGCGCGTCACGCTTATTTGGCTAAGGAAGGAGGCTTCAGGATCGCTCCCTCCTGAAGGGTGGTCAGGACTTGCTGAGAGTTACTGTAGGCCCGATGTCACCGGAGCACCCAGCTGTACTGTGGATTTAACTCCGGTGCACTGAGCTCAGGGTAATTAGTACCAGCGGCTGCTTGGCTACTGCCCACGGGCGGAGAGAATCCTACTGTGCCACAGGGGCAATATTTCTCCTTATTGTTAGAGGAGCTTGGGAGTTGAAATTGCGTGTTGACTCTCTGGCGCCAACTCAGCTCCCCCTCAACACAATATGTTCTGTCTAAATTAGAAAATAACAAAATGCAGGTGGGTGTCCATCCCCCCCCCCCCCCCCCCCCGGCACACAAAATTTGCAAGTAATATTAAATCTTAGGGCAGTAGATGACTGACAGTACTGTGGTTTAGTGATTTGAGATGTGGTGGGCATTTTAGGGTTTTCAATTCAGAATTCCATTTTGTTTCGATCTTGCCCTTTTCTTGCATTTTCCGCGAAGCGTTGGCATCAGTCTTTTTCTTTTTTTCCCCCTCCCTCTCAAGCAGGCAGGCATACCATAACATGCCATATTGTATGTTCTTGTGTAATAACCTCCTAATGGACTTTTTTTTCCCTCCCCCCTGGAGTCAATCAGTCCCTGGGTGCAGGAAAAGAAGATATTAATGCAAAAAAAATAAAATAATAATAACTGAATAAACTCACCTCAGCCCAGGGAAAGAGTAGATAGCGTATAAACTCAGAATTAATTGCCGAATCTGCCCCTGAATGCCTGGCTTGCTATGCACAGTGTCCTTCTAAAAAAGGGGGTCTCGAAAACCAGTCTTCAGCAGGAATGTCATGGTAATTTAGCTGGGTCTTTTGCTTAAAAAGTCTTAACACTCTGTTTGGGGTATAGATAAAACATTATTTTTTTACCCTCTTGCAATTTCATACTTGTTAATAAATCTCTGAATGAATAAAAAAAAAAAAATGAAGTATGGCTCTGAAGGCGTATACATACATTTCGCGTATTTGCAAAAATGACACATTCTGCCCAGAGACACAGCGGGTAAAGAAGGCTTGAAGGGCTTGTTTTTGTAGTAGAAATAAGACGAAACAAAAGGTCTGCAGCGGAGATCAAGAGCCGCTCTTGAAATATTCCACATCATTGTTTTTTGATTTACAGAGTAAGCCATGCCAGCTGCCAACCTCCTCTTATCGGGGATTTTTTTTTTTGTTTCGTTCAATTTCCATCGAAGCCAAAACGGCATCTAGAAAAATACACCGGTGTAATTTTGCCACAAAGGAGCAAATTGACTCTTCATGCTAAGTACTGAGAATCCACAAATCAACATCGGAAAGTAAATAAGACAATAGAAGAGGAAGCCCACGCTCAAAATAAAAAAAAAAACCCCTTCAAACTTAAATGTTTCTGCTGGTGTGTAGCTCTCCATACTCAAAGAGAAAGAAGACTAACGGCACTCAACTGAAAAATCCTTAGACCTAAATCAGTACACATGAAGGAAAAACTACGCGGTTGGCAAACAAAAGGAACGAGAACATCTCTTGCTGTAGAAGCCTGCTTCTATATTTGCTTTTGATACGCAGCCAGGTCCAGCGTGATTAGAAAAACCCCCCCGTAATGTTTGCTGTGGTAACTTGAGGAACGGTGCTGCGCAGGAACCTTAAAGAGCCCAGGAGACGTCCTTCAGCGCGGGCGATGCGAAATTTAGACGATCGCCAGAGGTTGCTAAGCGTATAAGACACAAGCGGTTTCATACATCAGGCATGGGACACGATGGGAGAACATTCCATATTTTGGTAGCGCTGTAAATCGCTACAGTGGAGAAACATTAAAACAAGTCTTGTTGCTTTGAAACTAGTAAACGTTTAAGCTTTGGTACATGAGGAAGTCTGGTGAGAGAATCTCCCCAGAAGCTGCAGTAACGTATGGAGTCCTGTTGGAAGCAATGAAGTGAGGATGTTAGCGATTGCCTCCTGCCCTGATCTCGCAGAACCGCACACTGAAAAAGCCCTAGCGAGAGACTGCTGTGGAAGGCAGTTACATAAGATTAAAGGAGACAAAGCTACAAGGCTTTGGTAGTAGATTGGGTTACTTTGATTATTTATGTATTTTAACGTGGGCCTTTTCTCTTCTTTTTAGGGCAATTTCTAGGTTGTCAGTCAGATTTAACAGGCACAGCTGTAATAGTCCTTTACGCCGGATTTTATTTTGGTTTCTGGCATCTCATGTTTCAAAGCGAGGACCCGATGAAAGGATTTATGATGTAGTTGTGTATTTTCATTCCTGTATTCGTTATCCAAAGTTCACCGTGCCGTACTTGTCAGTTTAAGCATAAATTCCATTGATTGTGCACTCCAGACATTCTCACATTTTGCTCAGTCAGGTGGTATTATCGGGCACTATAAACATGTTTAGTTAAATAAGTGCACGTTCAGCTTCTGATTTTTCCAGTTATCTTTCACCCCGTTGGAGGTTTCCGTTTCCTGGATAAGGAGACCTCAGCTCTCATAAATCATTACTGAACAGAGACCGGTGCAGCATTTCCTAAGGCCGTGTTACGCCATTTGCGAAATCCTACTATTAGATGGTTTGTGTAAATTATCTGAAGGCTCCACCCTCTTAAATAATCACCGAAGGGAGAATCGCGGCACTCAGACCTCACGCCCAAAAACAGCGTTCGTTCAGTGCGTTCTGAAACGAGCGTGGTCCAATGGCGCCTTCCCTCATAACCCGAGAAGCTCTCTATGGAAACGAAGCCCCCCACACAGACAGACAGACAGACCGAGCGATCGCTTTCATATTCAACGCGTAAAGTGTTTTCTGTGCATGGCTAGGCCTGGTTCCACAATGTAAATGAGGTTGAATTGTTACTTGCATGAGGCTAATTGCTAAAGTGAACCTAACATGGAATACATTACACGGAAGCTTATTGTGCTCGGGTGTTATTGAATTTTTTTTCGCCATATCCGCCTGATTTTTGAATGATAATAATCATGACATAATTGGAAGGATTTTGTGTGTGAAATGGACGCAATTCACAGGACTCAAAGTGATCATTTGGACTGTTTAAAAGCAAAGAAAATGTCTTTTTCAGTCTTTGGAAAGTCTATGTTGATACATGTTGGTAGCCTTTTTTGACCTAAAATATTTTGCCTCCTGAAAATGAGTATAAAGTGTATATCATTATCCTGGGGGGAAGGTGATATAACTGGGTGTGATGGGAACTTTGAGCTCAGCTAGGTAAAACTGTTGAAAACGGTTGAAGGGGAAAAAAGCTTGCATGCTGACAATGAGATGCTCCTGAGATCTCTTGCCTGTGAGGATGATGCTATAGCGAATGAAATGCCCCCCTTTGGACAGACCCCGTTATTGCAAAAAGTACCGTGTAGCTACGCAGATATCGTGCATTTTATTTATCGCTGAACTTGAGGAAGTTATTTTCTGCTGGAGAGCCGTTTCGATGCATCTGCTGTTTTCCTTCGAACGAGCCAGCTTTTGGTCGAGAGCATTCAAAACTTCCTGAAAGCCTTCTCGAATGGAGGAAAGTGTAGTGTGACATTGGTGCATGAAATAGTTTCTCCTCAATCTGAATGTAAGATTGATAAGGCTCCCGGAGCACGCCTCAGTGCGGGTTAAACAGAAGAAAAATGTCATTAATGAGAGACCGTAAACCAAAGAAGGGGAAACTCCTTGAGATGCACTTTCGTGGTTATTGTGGAACTTGGGCCTTCCACAAGCACAAACCCAACAAGACCCAAGAGTACATTTTCAGTTCTTGCCAGTTGTAGCTAATTTTCCATTCCTGATTGCTGGTGTAAATACGTTTTGAAAAGTACATTTCCCTTTCTGACAAAAAATGTTTTGCTTTTAAGATTAATTAGCTCTTTTTCTGCCTGTATTTCCTCAGTGTTGAAATATTAAGGCATTGCTTGTTTATTAATGCCCCTTCTCCCCTCTCTCTACCCCCCCCCCCCCCCAACTCCCGCAGATTGATCCTAAAGTTGCCTTCCCCAGACGCGCTCAACCCAAGGTAAGTGGGAAACAATGTCAGTTTTTAAAGATGCTTTTGTAGACGAGACACCTCTCTGTTAGTTTCTTTTTCTCGAGCATGGCTTTGCATTTCACATGCAGGAAGTGCTCTGTGAGTAACAGGTGTTGGTGTCAAGAGTAGGAGGAAGCTTTGGTTTGATTCTTGGTAGTTGGCAGAAGAGCTCGGCGCGTAATGAAGAGCTGAAGTTAATGTTTACAGGAAAAGGATGGATTTTCACCGCTGTGGTTCCTCTTCTCTTTCTGGCATAATGGAGGTTTAATAAATCTTAGGTGCTTCCTCCTTACACAGTGATTTGTTCACTCGAAGTGCCAAAGCGCTGCCTTTACTGGAAACGAGGAGCGGTGGATTTTCTGGTCTCTGCCTTGAAACTGATTTTTTGAAGTTTTGGTTTCTTAAGCAGTAAAAGCGCATATTTTTGGCTTTCTGTCTGTCGCGCGTGCCCCGTTTGTATCCGCCTACACCTGAAGTTCGGTTGCGCCGCTGCCTCGCGGCTGAGCATGCAGCCGAATGGTTTTGGCCGGGGGTTTTTGCGGTCGATGCCGCGCATGTTCTCTGGCTGGTCATCCGACTGTGAAATGATGAGAGGGCGCATCGGGCTGGTGTGGACCCTCTTGCGTCCGTGAGATTTTTTTTTCGGCATAATGGATTTTTTTGTCCTTCCTAATGGCACAGAGAGCGGCATTGTTTCTGAGCCGGTTCAGGTTTCAGTTGGGGGGGGAATTGGCGGCGAAACCTCACAAAGCCAGAGCACATGGTGTCTTAAGGGTATCGGCATATGGTTGAGAAACTATCCGAGATGTAGAACAGCTTTCTTCCCCCCCCCCCCCCCCACCTGTTCTTAGCTTTAACCTCTTTTCTTCCCCCTACTTTCCCCTGGAAAATAAACCTTTTCACATTATTGGAAAAACACCCACCGTTTGTTCTTAAAAATAGAAATGTTTCCTTTTTTTGGGATTCTAGTTTTTCAGCTTCCTAAATCCCAAACGTTAATTTTAACGTTAAAAAAACAAGGTTGTTTTCTTGAATGGAAGTAAACTAAGGACATAAATCGCACGGAGCAGCTTTCTTTAAAAAAAGCGGCTTTTTTGAAGTTTGCACCTCCGTTGCGTCACATCCCGAAAAAAAAAAGAAGAAGAAGAAAAAAAAAAGAGTTTTTAAGGCACATTAGAGGATCTGCGGGTTAAATCGTATCCTGAGTCATTTTAGCGTCGCGATCTCAAGGGCCAGCTCATTAGGGAAGAAAATGGGTTTATTTGTTTTTGGTATTACACACAGGATGTGGATTTCAAAGGGCATTGAAGGAAAAGAGGATTGAGGCAGATAGATTAACATTGCACCGGCTCCTTCTTTCCCCTTCATGTAAAGTTAATAAACAGTCTCGGTCCGTTGCTGCCGTTTAGGAGGTCCATTTTGTTTTCGCGGCGGCCCCCCCCCCGTCCCAGCCGCTTCTCAAATGTTGCTGTCGGTATTGAATCTCCCCCCGGGAGGAGTCCATTTCAGGTTACGCGCTCGTCAGCCAGATGTCCCCCCCCCAAAACCTCTCAAAGTGGACTGTGCCCCAGTACTGTTCTTCTTCTGCTGGGCCGGTGGACAGACCGAAGCGCTTTGCACAGTCTGTCTGGCGTGGCTTTGAAGCTGTGGGTGTCTGGGTGCCCCCCCCCCCCCCCACCTTATTCCCCTTTGGTAATAGTGCCTCTACGGCCTAGGCAGCAGTGTAGCACAGTGGGTAAGGAAGGTCACAGGTTCGATTCCCGGGTAGGGCACTGCCGTCGTACCCTTGAGCAAAGGTACTTAACCTGCATTGCTTCAGTATATATCCAGCTGTATAAATGGATACAATGTAAAATAATGTTGTGTAAGTCGCTCTGGATGAGAGCGTCTGCTGAATGCCTGTAATGTAATGTAGCGTCATGGAGCTGGTTGCATAGGCAACACCGGATCATTTGAGTCCTGGTGAAGTCACCAGGCGTGGTTATGTCCCGCAGGTGGCCATATTCACCGGTCTTCCAGGTGACCGTATTCAGATTTGGGGCGTTTTTTTCGGTGCCTTTTTGCCGTAACTCCGGCTCGTCTCGCGTGCGTCTGCTCCTCCTCCTCCTTCCGGGGCGATCAGGCGGTCGCTTCTGGCGGCGCGCCCTTGCGATCGGTTTCCCCGTCCTCCATCGCCGTCGCCGTCGCACGCGGGGGGCGGCTCCTCCGCGGATCCCGGCGTGTCCCGACACGATTTTAATTGCTGGCGGGACGGCGGCCGCTTCGCCGGGAGAGGCGAGCTCTGAGGGCCTGTTGTTGAAGCAGACGCGCTCAGAGGGGACCGCCGGCTCGGTTAACCAGCGCGTCGCCGGGTGTGTTCGCACGGCAACGGCGGCCCGACGCGGCTTCTTAGCCAATGAGCCGTCTCCAGGCGTCCTGCAGAGCCTCCCAAAAAAAAAAAAAAAAAAAAAAAAAAAAAACTCCTCGGAAAGGTATTCGATTTTTTTTTCTTTTTTAAATGAGTGCTTATGAGGACTTAAATGAGTGGCCTAATGTGTTCTGCGCAGAATTCATACACACTGCTAAGATTTGCTTATTTTTTTTCCCTTGAGGGCGCAGCGAATCATTTTCTGTGGAGTCGAATTAAACCTGCCACAGCTCTGCATTTTAATTTCAGCAGAAGAAATCTGGTTCAATACAGGGAATGGTGGTGTGTGTGGGGGGGGGGGGGGGGGGGGCGTGGGAAAGGGAAGGAAGATGGACTCCGTGGCTATGGCGCTAACCTGTTAGCGTGACCGGGGCCCATGGCTGTGGCTGGGGCTGTGGTTTAACGCTCCTCAGCTTGTAGATTTTCTTTCTTGTTCATTTCCCACACGTCCCCCCCCCCCCCCCGCCCCCCCCAGTCTGCTGCTGTTCCTTCCTTAGCGGAGCTGTGGTGAACATTATGTACCAGGCCGGGGAAAAGCGTCTGGAGTCCCACGGCGTCCGAGCTGAAGGGGGGAAAGCGTGTTGCTGGAGTGTGAAAACTTCAGGCCAAGTTTTTAATGAAGTCTGGAGGTGACGCTGTGTGAAGTGCTGCACGCCCCCCCCCCCCCACCTCACCTCTCTGGGGGGGGGGGGGGGGGATGCTGTGGTCCCAGCTGCAGGGCGACCTCGCTTTCCCTAGCCCAGCTCTGACTCCGCCGCTCGGCACTCAAACGCCAATTAAGAGCCAGCCAGTCTGCCGCTGCAGGGCCCCGCGGTGTGGATCCAGGGGCCCCCATCTCATAGCTGCCCGTCGCTGGGTGCTCCTCCCGAAAGCAGCGGGCGATGGGCTGGGATTGGTTAAGCCTCACAGGGGTTTGGCGGGATCCTTGTGTGTGTGTGTGTGTGTGTGTGTTAGAGTGCCGAGAGATCTCGAACGTCTCAAAAATAATTTTCGACCTCGGGGTCTCTGCGAACGGCGGCGCGCGATGCGTCTCACGCGTACAGCTCTCCGGGGCTGCGTGCGGCGGGGCGGCTGAAGAGCTCGCCAGCCCGCTCGCTCGGATCTTGTTGTGCGCGTGATTGATTTTGAAACCCCCGGCAGACGCCGCGCGGCTCGGTGTTTAGCTCACGCCGGCTCTACACAAGCTGTCGGAAGCCGGTCCTCGGCTCACGAGGACCATTCGGATGGAGATCTTTCGCTTTGTGTGGGTTTCTCTCTGTTACCGCGGGTAGCCTGTTGTGTCTGTGTCCGTGTGTTGATGTGCGGAGATATTTTTTTTTTTTCTTTTTGCCGTGTGGCCTTTATCGTGTGTAATTTGGAGGTTCCTGGGCTTTGTGCTATCAGGGCTGGGAGAATGAGAGGACAGCTGAAGCTGGCCTAGAAGAGGGGGGGAAAAAAAAAAGACTGATGTTGAGTGACATTAATGAGGTGACTAGGCCAGAAGGACAGAAAGCAAGGTCCCCCCTCTCTACACAATCGCTAACAAAGCCCTTTCCCTGAGCTCCCTGATCTACAGAGGCATTCAGGAGCCACCCCCCCCCCCCCCCACCCCACTCACCACTCTCTCAATTCCACCTAGTCTGCATCTTCAAAAAGAACATCAAAATACATAGGCCTACATACAGTGTCCCTTTGATTCCGCAGAGATAGCCTCTTTGAAGCCGTCCTCGCCGTTGTATCGAGAGTCCAGCTCGATGTTCTCTGCTACCATTATTCGTAAAGATGCTCTGAGGACAGCAAATTGCACAGAAGCGTCGTGTGGCTCAGTGCAGGAAGTGGAATGGTGGTGATTAGTTCCTGGGCTGGGGTCTGAGAATTTCCGAGCTGGGACAGCGTTTTGAGCCCCCAGGGCCATGGTGAGTGCGTGACACCTTTTTTTGGAGAGGACCTTCCTGTTGAGCCCTGCCCCCCTGCACATACTGTAGGACGCCATCGCCGAACCCTGGGCGGAACGCCCTTTGTCCGTCCAGGACTCGGCGTGCTAAGATCGCGTTTCTGCGCCTCCGTCTACGAAAACAGATTTGTCAGTTTCTGTACTCATTTTACTTTTTGTCACGATCGTTTTTGTACGCTGTTTGTCACACCTGGTGACGAGGCGCAGCTGTGCCCAAAGTCATTATCAATTTTCTGGTACACTCGTCTCAAGAGCTGATTTGGGTTCTTCAGTGAGATTTGTGCTTGCTCAAATCCCACCGCAGGACAAACAGCCCTGCTCCCCCCCCCCCTCCACGACACTGTGTGTCTGTGTATGCAGTTCGCACATTGTTGCTTTAATGAGTAATGCATCTTTTTTTTGGGTGTGCGTTGTCTGTGAGTGTCCTGCTGCATTCCTCTCAGAAATAATGTGGTGTGACCCGCAGGTTTAACCTTGAGCTTCGGTTTTGGCTAAATAGTATCTGGCGTCTCAGGGGTTGTCCCTGGTATGTAAACAGTCTGTAACATCTCCTTGCCCGGGCCTACTCCTGGAAGATGTGCTGTCAGAATTTCTTTTTAAAAAGCAGTCGGCATCTCGACAGGGTTATTATTCGGCGACAAAACCTGGATTGTAGCAGCAGCCTCAGTTATTTTTTTTTGGTTTCTCCCGGAGTGGATGTCTGCCAAGCCCGCTGGAGCTCGTTGTAAGAACAGACAGTTCTCCAAACCCGAGCGTGCAGATGCGTTTGACGCCGCCGCCGCTGCGCGAGTCGCGCGCGCTGTGATGATGAAGCGTATCCCTGCGAGTCAAGGTTACCGGGCTCTCTCTCTCCGCTCTCTCTCGCCGCTCTCTCCCTTGCGCCGCTCTCTCTCGCCGCTCTCTCGACGCTCTTGCCGCTCTGTCTCGCCTCTTACTCGCCGCTCTCTTGCCGCTCTCTCCGTGCTCTCTCGACGCTCTCTCCCTCGCACCGCTCTCTCTCTCCACTCTCTCCGCTCTCTCCGCTCTCTCCCTCACGCCGCTCTCGCCGCTCTCTCCCCGCTCTCTCCCTGCTCTCTCGCCTCTCTCTTCCTGCTCTCCTGGATTCCTGGATTCAGTACCGGACCACGAAGCTTCAGTACCGGACCACGCAGCCCGACCGCAGGCTCGAACGCGTCCTTAAGAGGACGCGCCACCCAGCAGCCCCTCACTCTCTTGCAGGTTTGTCGCGCTCGTAAATCTCACGCGACCCGTCATTAGAAATGCAGAGTGTCAAATGTCTCTCTTTTTTGATTTCGGTGTTGTCTTTAAGCCGGGAGTTCCCATCAGACACCGGCAGGGCCAGTTAAATACTGATTATGTGTGTGGCAGCACGAGTTGCATATTTTGGCTGGGCTGTAGGGACGACTGTTGATTTTATCGGTGGTTATTTGGACTTTGACTCGGGGACGTTCCCAGAAGATGTTTTAAAAACCTGCTGCTATTCTGGGCAAACAGGCAGAAAAACGCGGCGCTGCGTGCGCTCGTCTCTGCGCCGCTCGAGAAAAGCCCCATTTTTCCTTGGCAGAATTATGGGTAATTTCAAATACTGCCCCGGCTGGATATTTTTATAGCCCGAGATTACTTGTCAACGCTCTGTTATAGTGCTTTTTACCTGCAGGATTGAATATTTATAAAAAAAAAAACTATGCATCTTTTTGTTGAGGCTTTAGGTCCAACCAGGATAGTATATACCTGAGTTAAAAAAAAAAAAAAAAAAAAGCCAAAAAAAACGCTTCACTTTGAGAGAAGAAACGGGCAGTCCTGTTGGGAGCATTCACGCCACATAAAAAATTAAATGTGTGGCTCTTGGTTCAGAGAAAGGGAAGGGAAGGGGGGGAGGAAAAAAGTGCTTACTGAAGCAAGTGTGTGAGAGTTTTCTGTCAGAGTAAAAAAAGGCTGGTCAGTGTGCCCCCGTCCCTGGTGTTTATTGGCCTGCCCACGCTCTCTGTTAATGAGTCCTGACCCACGCTGGGTGTGCCGTTGCCCACTGATTGTCCTTTTCTCCGCGGCCACACCGCCGCGCTCCCGCCTTCACGGGGACAGAACACTTATCCGCCCGGGTGGCTCCCGAACCCTTTTCCTTTTTTCCTCCGCCTGTTCTCTCTCTCCCTCTCTCTCCCTCTCTCTCTCTCTGCCCCCTCTCTCTCTCTCTCTCTCTCTGCCCCCCCTCTCTCTCTCTCTCTGTCCCCCCCTCTCTCTCTCTCTCTCTCTGTCTCTCTCTCTCTCTGCCCCTCTCTCTCTTTCTCTCTCATATATATATCTCCCTCTCTCTCTCTCTCCCCCTCTCCCCCTCTCTCTCTATATATATCTCCATCTCTCTCTTCCTCTCTATCTCTCTCTCTATCACTCTCTCTGTCTCTCTTTCTATATATGTGTGTGTATATACATACATACATATATATCTCCCTCTGTCTCTCCCTCTCTATCACTCTCTCTATATATATATGTGTGTGTATATATATATATCTTCCTCTCTGTCACTCTCTCTGTCTCTCTCTCTCGCTCTCTTATTTGAGTTTTTCTCCTCCTCCTCTTCTCCGCGCCTCGCTGCGGGCCGGGCTTTTGTCGGACGAGCGTCGGCTGCTCTGGAGCGGCTCGCCCCGCGCGGAGACGCCCGGCGTATCGGTTTTATCCCGTCTGAACGTGACTCATGACGGACAGCCCCTCGCTGACAATGCCGCCCCCCCCCTCCCCCCCCCCATCCCCCGCCCCCCCTCCCTCCCCCTCCCTTGTTTGCTCCAGCTCACCCTACAGCTTGATAAATCTGCAGCTAAATTTAGAGGCAGTTTTTCTCAGTCGGGGAGAGATTACTGGCACAGAGAGAGAGAGGGAGAGGGAGAGGGAGAGGGAGAGGGAGAGGGAGAGGGAGAGGGAGAGGGAGAGGGAGAGAGAGAGAGAGAGAGAGAGAGAGAGAGAGAGAGAGAGAGAGAGAGAGAGAGAAGAGAGAGAGAGAGAGAGAGAGAGAGAGAGAGAGAGAGGGAGAGGAGAGAGGGAGAGGGAGAGGGAGAGGGAGAGGGAGAGGGAGAGGGAGAGGGAGAGGGGAGAGGGAGAGGGAGAGGGAGAGGGAGAGGGAGAGGGAGAGGGAGAGGGAGAGGGAGAGGGAGAGGGAGAGGGAGAGGGAGAGGGAGAGGGAGAGGGAGAGGGAGAGGGAGAGGGAGAGCCTAGAACAGAGCCCGTCAGGGTAAGACAACGGGCCCATTGCGGCCTTCCTCTGTTCTCAGGACAAGGCTTCTACTGTGACACATGCCACTTTGTGTCTGAAATGTTTAATATTAAAGAACAGTTCAAGTTGAACGACTGCGGCCGAAATCGGATGGACTGGTGTATCGTGAGACGTCTCTTAGAACGGTCTTTCGTGCCATTATTTAAACGGGTAGGGCTAAGGAGGCTGGGAACCTCAGCCTGGTGATATTTGCTGGTTATTTACATGGTCGATTTTTATGCCCCTGCGTGAAACGAAATGAATAAATAATAAAAATCTGTTTCTTAGTCGGCTGGCCGGATAGCTTCTCTAGCATACGGTGCTCGCGTTTGTCCACGCGGACTTTTTGCCTTTTGATAAGTCGACTGCCAGCCCAACGTTTTCAAACGGCTGTGATAACCCTTGGCTGGGTAAGTGGGGGAAGCCTCTTTAATTCTTACGACCTCGTGAAACGTTACGGCAGTGGCGCCCCCCCCCACCCCCCCCCCCCCCCCCCCGCGGGGGCGCGTTAACCCTCTGCTGCCCGGGTACGTTGGCTGGCTCCTGGAGGCCCCTCTGGAGCGAGGCGGACTCTCACCCCGACTGCGATGCTGAACTCTGACCCAGTTTCAGACGAAAGGTCTGCTATGAGGCTATTTTTGATTCGCTGGGAGGGGGGTTGGGGTGGGGTGGTGTGGGGGGGGCTGTTAGTGGTTCGCCGTACACTTCTTTTAACCCCATATTGAACGCTTACCTTGATTTGGACGTCGTGGAAAAATCCCAGGACGCGTGACGGGTTTGATTGTGGAAACACCTCACCTCAGAACAGCTGGGGCAATTGGTGAGCAATCAGTACAAAAATAATAATTCAGTGCAGAAAGCATTTAAATTATAATTGGATTCTTTTGTGCGGGAATGTTTTTGTAACCCTAAAATAAGTCCTCGTCTGCGTATCTATACTTAGGGGCTGGGGGTGTGTCTCTTCCAGATGATTGGTTGTGGGGGGTGACGAGACTGTACCAGCGACACGTGTCTCAGATTTTTGGAATGAACGTGTGAATGGGACTCCTCCCTCATGTTTTTTAAAGAGCAAAAACATTGTAGGCATTGGGGGGGGGGGGGGGGGGGGCGTGGGACCTACCACAAATAAATAAGCATATCGCTCTTTCTGCTCTTGCCCCCCCTGCAGGGCTCGTAGTGGGGCCTTTTTAAGACCTAGCTTGTCTTTGTGAGGAATTATTTTTTCCCCCCTGAATGTTATTTTTTTTGTCACGTGCTTCCTTAATCCGTAAGACGTCGGGCACGTGGCACGAACAGGGCGGCGTGTGCCAGAGGTCAAGTGCGCGAGGCAGCAGCGGCTCGGATGTTTCATTGTTTTGATAAAATAATTGCCGCAAATTGTTTCTTCTTTTGCAAAAATGCCCACATAAGGGGCTTGGCTCTGGCTAATGGAGCGCGCAGTTTGGGAAGACGACGGCCGCTTTTAGCTCTCATTCCACTTCAGACTCCCCGCTCGCTCGCTCGCTGTTTGGCCGGCCCGTTCCCTAAATTGACTTTGCGGGTTTATGAACGAACGGCCCTTGGGAATGGGCTTGGTGTTTATTTTGGAAATAATATGGCCGCCGTTCTACCAACCAACCAACCAACCAACCAGTACTCTTATCCAGAACTGTGCCTTATGTACACCTGTGCACAGGTGTAAGATATTGGCGAAGTAAGATCATCGTGAGACCTCCGCCCATGTTTCTGTCTCCCCCTCGTCTGGCAGGGTGTGTTGTGGGCGGGGCCAGAGGGTTCTCTGTAAAGTCTCTTTTCCACCGCATGGTTCTGGCTCAACTCGACTCGACTTTTTTGGTTTTCCATCGGGCAAAAGTTGTGGATAGTACCTGGTACCTGGTACTTTTTTTGGTATCACCTCCGTCGAGGTTCCAAGCGAGCTGAGGCAACACCAAAAGGTGACGTGAAAACACTGCAGACCACTGATTGGTCAGAGAGAATCGTCACTAGAATCGTCGCCTTTGAGCAACCAGAGTCGTCTCGTCGTCTGAGCTCTGATGTAGGATTTCCCAAACTCTCCTGTTTTTTCAGCAGTCTTTTGTCTTGCTGCCTTCAGCCTCTTCTGAAACAAAATTTGTCTCCTTGCTGTGACAGACAGCCACATACCGAGAATCAAGAACATCGTCCCTTCGATATCCTCCGTCGTTCCTGTGTGCGTCGCGTTGAAGATGACGTCACGGCAGTTTCATGCGGCGTCGCTGTGACGACCAGCTACATTGACGGGGGTACTACCTGCAGTGGAAAACGAAGTACCTGGGTACCAAAAGCGAGTAGAGTCCAGCCGAGTCGAGTCGAATCGAGCCGGTACCATGCGGTGGAAAAGCGGCTTGAGATGCTGATTTTCCTGTGGATGCTAACGTGCCGCGCGCATACAGAGAGAGAGAGCGTGGACTCGACCGATACCGCCGCAGCACAGCGTCGTCCTTCCAGGAAAGGGCCCACTCCATCACGCTCACTTTAGGAAGGATAACAAATGCTGTAAAGTCTAATTAGTTAGCCATTAAGATTAATAGAGCAATTACCTATGAGATCCAGCTACACTTAAGGCACCTTTCAGGAAGGAGGCAGCTGCCTGTTTAACAGCCGGTGGAGCCTGTCTGAGGAGGCCGGGGCCGGACGCCGTGTGTACTTTACCGCGCGACCGTCTGACTGTCTCGGGCCCCGCCGAGCCCCAAAACCGGCGGCCCTCTTTAGTTTCGCCTCGTCGCCGGAAAGGCTCGTCTCTCGCGAGCGTAATTTCCCGTCCAATCAGCGGCGAGTCAGGCCCGTCGATTAGTTAACGTTGCCGTGCTTATTTGCGTTCGCCGCCCTGCGAATCCGCGTTGTTGACGCGGTGTTCTGGCAACCTCTCTTTCCCTTGGCCTGATTAACTTACACCTGCCCCACCCCCCCCCCTCATCTTTTTGGTGTCCTTCCTAATAAAGCCACTTTCTCTTCTGCCCTGCTTTGTCCATCTTTTGTGAAACGGACGAGAAGATTCACGGACCAGTAGCCTTTTTACTTTTACGTGTAAAGTAGCCTATTTATGGTCGTGTAAAATTGGCAGCCGGAAGGGTGAGATCTGGGAAATTTGTGTCAGCTGATTTTTTAAAAAAAATGGCTCGTGTTGGTAAAGAGGCTGTTTCTTGCTCGGTGATGTTTCCTTAGAGAGCGAGGGTGTGGTGTGACACCCCCGGCGTGGAGTGGCCGCAGCGCGCTACGTAACTCCTTTTTATAAGACGCGCTGTGCTTGAGGATGACGTCAGCTTTTTGCAGCTCAACTGAAACGGCACCGTAGCGCGGTAGCGTGACTGCTAAGGGCTGACCGGCAGAGTTTTTTGTGAAGATGATGTGGTTATTAGCGTCGGGCTGGCCCGTTCCTGTGCCCTCTTCGGCCCTAAGCTCTTAATTTGTTTGTTTTTGGAACAAGTGAGTAATGCACGCTGGCCTCCCCAGCTTCCTGGAAAAATAGCCATGCGCTTAACCAAAGCTGACTTATCTGCCTGCAGAACTTTTTTTTTTTTTCTTTTCTTCCTGTTTAGCATAATCCGGAGAATGTGCACGAGAAAGGTCGTTTGTGTTGGTCTGACAGGCCGGGCTGCGATTGGCTGCCCCCTAGGGTCAGGGGGGGGGGTCACCGGGGTCTGGGCGGAGGAGAAGGATGGGGGGGGGGGGCGAGCTCGCCCTTCTCCGTTACGGAAGGCCCGCACCTTTTCCTTGAAGGGAAAAAAAGAAAGGAGGAGTGAAAGATAATAAACGAAAGGAGGCGAGGAAGACGGTGCGGGACAAAAGGCTGCATTCAGCGAGTGGCAGCGGGGTCTGGGGAGTGAATGTCAGGTCCCCGCGGTGCTGGGGGGTGGGGGGGGGGGGGGCGGTGCGCCTCGCTGTGGTTGCTACGCTACGGAACTACAGCAGCAGGTATCCTCCCTCCCGAAGTCAGCTCGGTCCCGGAAGACCACCGCCGCCGCCGGCGCCTCGCGGGTCGGGCGCCGCTACCGCCAAGCGCCTGGAAGGGGGGGGGGGGGCGTTCGGCGATTTTGAGGGGAACGAGGTGGGCTAGCTTTTCCCGGGGGGGGGGGGCTCAAAATGAGGTCTCTGAGATAAAAGCTTCGGCTTGCCTTTTCAAAGCCGGAAGGCCAACGCAACGCGGGACGAGATTCAGTCCTTGCGACCCAAAAGAGGGAGAGAAGGGGTTTTCCGTGAACCCTTCCGAAAACGCGTAAGGCAAAGGGCTTGAGCATCCGAAAGCCGTTGTTTATCCAACACGCAGACATTCGGATCTGCCGATTCCTGAAAGTCACAACCTTTTGTGTTTTGTTTAGTGTCTCCTGAAGGGCTGGTTGGTCGCTGAGAGACGGGGGTGTGTTTGTGGGGGATTTTTTTTGTCTTCGCCTCTCCCCCCCCCCCCCTCTCTGCACCTCAGAAGGGGCCTGCTGTGACCTCTCTTATTACAGTGACCGTCAGGCCCTGGCCATAGGTGCTCATTTAACGGGCGAAATTGGAGGGGAGAGACGGGCGGGCGGGGAAATAAACCGTTTGTTGATTGGAAACGGCGGCGATTCCCATGGTTTCCCGAGCCCCGCGATTGCCGCGATCGCTGCGTGGATTCGCGTGGCCTTGAGCCGACCTTGGGGAGCCTCGGCGTTATCGACGCGTCCTCTGAACGAGCGCAGCGCGACCCGTTAAAGCGATCATCACCGCGGCGGCGCCGGCGGCTCGGGGCAGATTCTCTCCGTGGCCGTTTTTCACATCTCAGATTAGCGTTCGCCGTCGGTCGGAGGCATCATTACCGCGTTCTTACGCCGCGGTTAAAGCAGGAGTGTGTGTGTGTGTGTGTGTGCGTGTGTGTGTGTGTGCTGCAGGGAATCTGGACAGTAAGAAGCGGGACTAAATTAATATATTGGTTTGGATTTAAAAAAAAAGAAAGTATTTTCAGCATTTTGCAGATTTGATGGCGTCATCATGAAAATGGTTCTTAATTTTATATGACTTTTAAAAAGCAAAATTTCTTTTGTTTGCAACTAATGGCTTACCACACTGGCACAGGGTCAATGTGAGGTGGGACTGCAGTGCTATATGTGTGTGTACATATATTTGTGTATATTTATGTGTGTGTGTATATATTTATATGTATATATTGTGTGTATGTATACATGTTTTTATATATATGTATGTATATATTTATATTCATGTACATATAATAGATATGCAAATTTCTGTGCTACATTTGAGATGCTTGGCCTTTAACAAGCTGGTGATCTCTTGACAGTCCACAGTTTTGGCCGGGGGGGGGGGGGGGGGCTTTGGGAGGAGATGTGGGGGGGGTGATTGGGTGTGAAGCGGTCTCTCTCTGGGTTTAGGGGAGTGTTTCTCCTCTCGGAAAGGTTGTCTGACCATTTTTTTTCCTTGCAGATAGCAGGAAGGTCTTAATACGCTGTGCTCTGAACCTTGATCAGATTGGCTATTAAAAGGCCATTAGAACCGTAATGAAGGGGAAAGTCTAAATGTGGGCTGGGACGTTTCGGCTCGTCTGATGGGGGGAGCGTTAGCGAGATTCGCTCATCTGGCTGGGCGTGTGTCCCAGGCCACACGGAGTTGGCCGCCTCTCCCACACCAAACTTTACTTCTCTTGTCACTTACTGTTCTTCTTTACCTCTTTTACCCCCCCCCCCCCCCCCCCCCAGATCAATAACACATTTTTTTGTCTTGGTTGTGAACTGGGGTCACCATCTTCACAGACATTAGGCAGAGAGGTTCTTGCGGGGTTTTGTCAACATGGGCCGCCAGGGCCCAGATGAGACCGTGAGATCAGAGGTAGGCTCTCAGACGATGGAAGGCGGGGGGGGGGGGGGGCAGCGCAGGTAACGTTCCGGAGCCAAAAAGGTGACAAAATTATTCGCTTTTTTTACTTTTCAATGTCTCTCTCTTTTTTTTTTTTTTTTTTTTTTAAATATAAAAGGAGCCCGCTGTTGGAACAACGCGTGTGTGCGGCGGCATCTCCCCCGTCCCTTTTTAAAAACCCGTAAATCAACCCGAGACGCCCTGTTTATTAACACAAGGCTGGGGGGAACGCACCGGTCCTAAGTGATGCGCTCTCTGGGCTGCGCAGGCAAAGATAGATTGGCGAGCGAAAGGCGATGAATTAGAGTTGATTTATCGCTCATAACGGGCGCCGCCGCGCCACGCCGCCCGCGGAATTAAACGCCGAGGTTTCAGAGCCGCCGCCGCCGCCGCGTCCGTCAGAGGAGGCAGCCGCCGACAAATAAAATAAAATAAAATAAAGCGCTCGTGCAGAAGCCCCACCGAGTCATTAAAACAGAGCCCACAGGTTGATAAAGGCGGCCGATATTAATTTTTTTTCCTGCCCACGATCAGGTACGAACCAGCGGGGATGTGGGCACAAAGAAAAGGAATTGGGTGGGCAGGAGAAAAGGGGTGGGGGGGTGGGGGGGTGGGGGTGGGGTGGGGGGGGGAGGCTGAAATGAATCGATGGAAGAGGAGCACTTCTGTTTTCTTTTATTGAAGTCCCTCCTTTCAGAACCTGCTCTCTCTCCACTCTGTTATTTACGACGTACAGTAGTAAGTGCTTGCTTGCAAATTGATTTTTTTTTTTTTTTTTTGGAGTGTGTTCATTAATCAAATATTGCAATAAAAGAAGGCTACCTTGATTCGGAACAGGCCAGAAGCAATTGCCGTAGGCAACTTGTACGGGGGGGGGGTGGGGTGGGGTGCGGCGGTGTCTGTGGGAGGGGCTCGGTGGCAGTTTGGGTTTATGGACGTATAATGCGTTTCATGCCTTCATAATTACCCCGGCTTTTAAAGCACCCTGAGAGAAATTGCGGCATTACAACAAAGGGTCATTACAGCAGAAAGAACCCCAGCCAATCAATAGCTCTTGTAACGCTGTGCTGCGCGCACACGGCTGTGTAACGCGGAGTGGATATAATGCTAAGAGACGCTATTTTTTTCCCTCAACACTTTCTGGAAAGAGGCAGCGGAGGGCAGCTTGCTGGCGAAGCCGAGGGCCAAGGTTGCTTTTCAGTTTCTGTTCTCTAATTGTTTGTTGACTCGCAATTACTGCAGCGGTGGCAACGGCTATTTTATTTATTTTTTTTTAAAAAAGGAAATTTTTATGGCCTGTATATCTGTACTTACTCGTACGAGTAAGGCCTTATGTTTTCTGTAGCTTCCTGGATGTAATCTCACCTCGACGCGTAGTCCTCTCTGCGCGGTCGCCGCGGCTGCTGCTAGTGCTAGCCCGCGCGGCGTAATCCGCACAATCTTTTACCTGGTTTTTTTTTTTTTTTTTGCGTCTCTGCTAACTCTCCGGGGGGGTGGAGGGAGAAGATGGATAGGGTGCGCGTCCGGGGGCTGCTGCATCTGCACAGCTGCTGCTGCGCGCTACAGACGGGCAACCGCTGCGCAGGAGTCTGCAGCGCCCCCCCCCCCCCCCACTCCCTACCCCCCCACAGCGGCTCTGCCCGTCGGAGACGAGAAGTCTGCTCTGCTAAATTAAGAGTTGAGGAGGGGTGGGGGTGGGGGTGGGGGGAGGAGCTGAGGTCCGGACAGCCATCCGTTACATGCAAAAAAATAAAATCAAACAAGCTCTGTTCTGTTAGCGGAGGTGTATGTGCTTGTGCGTATTCGTTTGTGTGTGTGTTTGTGCGCGTGTGCTTGTGCGTATTCGTTTGTGTGTGTGTGTGGTGTTGCGTAGGTGTGTGTGTGTGTGTGTGTGCTTGTGCGTATTCGTTTGTGTGTGTGTGTGTGTGTGTGTGTTTGTGCGCGTGTGCTTGTGCGTATTCGTTTGTGTGTGTGTGTGTGTGTGTGTGGTGTTGCGTAGGTGTGTGTGTGTGTGGGTGGGGGTATGTGTGTGTGGGTGGGGGGTGTGTGTGGGGGGTTGGGTGGGGGTTCACAAGAGTCTCTGCTGCTCGGAGGCCAAACCCTTCCCCTGAACACACTCGGCTGAGCATTAACACGCCGCAGTTGTCTCCTTTTTTTTTTTTCTTTTCCTCGTGCAAAATTACACCGTCTCTGTCTCTCCCCCCCCCCCCCCCACCTGCTCAGTTTCTTTCTGCCAGTTTATCTTTTTTAACGATGTTATCTTTGTGACGGTGGGAGAAGGCAAACGGAAGCCCCTGCTTTAGTTTTGGCATCAAATTAAAAGGATTAAAACGCTGAGCGCAGGTGCTCTTCTCCCCCCTGGCTGCGGCTGCGCAGGTGCTCTTCTCCCCCCTGGCTGCGGCTGCGCTGGTGCTCTT
Organism: Anguilla anguilla; assembly: GCF_013347855.1. Classification (NCBI taxonomy): domain Eukaryota; kingdom Metazoa; phylum Chordata; class Actinopteri; order Anguilliformes; family Anguillidae; genus Anguilla; species Anguilla anguilla. The sequence goes on along the minus strand of NC_049209.1, from coordinate 6,816,281 downwards.
CTCCCCCCCTGGCTGCGGCTGCGCAGGTGCTCTTCTCCCCCCTGGCTGCGGCTGCGCCGGCTGCTCCGGCGGCTGCGCTGCAGACCGTGAGCCTCCAGCGCTAAATCGCCGCTCTCTGCACATTTAACAGTTAAACGCTGTGAGGGAGGGTTTGAGTAAGAGCAGCGCTTTACGAGAGTCAACACCGAATGCGCAGTTCTGTCTCCCCGATGAACTCACACGGTGAGAACCGGAGAGAGCGTATTAATTAAGGTCTTAACTGTGCCCCCCCCGCCCCCTCCCCCAACCCCCATAGAAACACGTAGGGTGGTTGTCCTATGTGCGTCGTTGGGGGGGGGGCAAGCTGAGAGGTGTTGGAGCGTAAGGGTGCTGTGCTCCGCTGTGCTCTGGGGTGTGTGGTCGACATGCTCGCCCCCCCCCCCCCCCGCCCCCGCCACCCGGGTACGCAGCTGTGCCTGATGAGGCTGCAGAGTTTTCACACAAGCGCCTCTCATCTCTCTCTTCTTTTTTACTTTGTCAGGTAAAAGAGAAAAAATAAGTACTTGGCACTCGTACTTGGTAAAAAAAAAAAAAAATTTTTTTTTTTTGGAAAAAATCCCTGCTGACAATGCTGGCTTATTAATTAATTAATTTTTTTATACTTTCTGTTGCGCTGTCATCCTGTTTGGTAATTACGCTGCTCTTGGGTCAAACAGTTTCTCCTGCATCTTATTGGCTTGATTATTTTGGCTGTCGCCTAGTGGATAAATCGGACGATGCATCTTCCCTCCTGTGTGAGTCCAAGAGTGGTCTTTCTCTCCCTCTCTCTCTCTTTCTCTCTCTCACTCTTTCTCCTTCCCTTCTCTCTCCTCCTTTCTCTCACTTTCCCTCTCAATCTCTCTCACCTTACCTCCCTCTCTCTCCCCTTCCTCCTTTCTCTCCCTCCTTCTCTCTCTTGCCTGCCCCCTCCCCCCTCCTCTCTCTCGCTCTCTTGTGCTGTCACTTGAATCGGCTGCTCAGCTGTGGCTGTGAAGAGGCTCTTAAAGTGGACGCTCCTCTCAGACTCTCTCAGACTGAGTCACTCTGACTGAGTCCCCCTGACTGCAGACTCTCTCAGACTGAGTCCCTCTGACTGCAGACTCTCTCAGACTGAGTCACTCTGACTGAGTCCCCCTGACTGCAGACTCTCTCAGACTGAGTCCCTCTGACTGAGTCCCTCTGACTGCAGACTCTCTCAGACTGAGTCCCTCTGACTGAGTCCCTCTGACTGCAGACTCTCTCAGACTGAGTCACTCTGACTGAGTCCCCCTGACTGCAGACTCTCTCAGACTGAGTCCCTCTGACTCCGGACTCTAGAGCTGCAGCTGCCTGTATCTCGCCCAAACCCATGTGGGGTTCATCCTCGAAACAGTTGTGGCCGTTGGGGAGGCAGTTGGTGTTGGAGAGGTCATGGCGATTGGGGGGGGAGCTGTGGCGGAAGAGAGTGTTAAGATTGGTGGGGAGGGTGCGTCAGGGTGTGATAGAGACCAGGATTACAAACCTTCCAAGGAAAAAAAAATGGCATGATTTTAGCATATTTCTTCAACATTAATTTAGTGATGCTCTCATGTTTTGAATGTTAAAAGAGGTCTTGCATGACCTTTAGAGCCTCAGCAGGCCTGCTGGAAAGACTGCACAATTGATTTAATTTGAGTTATTTATAAATCGAGAGAACTCTCACGACCCACTCTCACTTATGAAAGTGTCCTTTTCACCCATAAACAAAGTTGTAATGTTCTAAAACAGCTTTTTTTTTTTTTTTTTTTACTGTCTTACTGACCCACCCTTTTTGGGGTGCACAGCCTCAGTGAATGCCCCCCCCCCTCCCCCATGAAAGGAGGGCGGTCCCCTTCCCCTCCCGCCGTCGTGTCTGGGCAGCTCGGGGGGGGGGCGGGGGGGTGCCGGACCCCGGGCGCGGGCGGAATGAAGTCCGGGGGACGTGCGGCGCGCTCGCCAGGCTTCGCAACGCGGGAAGAGCAAACATGTCCGTCCGCGGCGGCGAAAGGTCACCGCGGCGAGGAGGTTTAAGCACACATTAAGAGCCGTGTGTACACTGCTCAGGTGCTCCCCTCAGCACCAGAGGTTCCCCCCCCCCCCCTTCAGGCAGCTGTGTAACTGTGGCTTTGAAAGCTTTATTGAAAAGGGGGGGGGGGGAGGATAAAAAAAAAAAGAGAAGTGTTGAATTTGCATTATTTAAGCAGCGCGGCTGTTGCATAATTCAGCTTTAACACTGGAAAAGCCAGTCTCTGTGAATACTAACAACCGTGACAACCATTTGCTTTGGCACGGTCCACCTTCAGACGTAGTCAAAATAAGATTCAAATGAGGGGTTTAGGTTTTGAGTGACACGGAGCATGGTTGTAGGAGAAAATAGTTTTTACGAAGACCTGGTTCACGCCCGCATTGCACAAACTGTAGAGTGCAATGCAAGCCTGCGACTCAACAATAAATAGCAAGTTTATAAGCTCATAGGTAGCCCTCAGAACTGCAGTCTGGAATCTTTTCAAATTTTAAATCTAAAGCACTTCTTTGAAGTTCTGTGACTGAGGTGGGCAGTGAGGGCTGTGTCTGTTCTGTGTTCCAGATTTCACACTAACTTCTGGCCTTAATGACTTAATTAGTACTTAACATTTATGCTGACATTTTGACATTTTAGCTACGTTTCTTGATTTGAGTGTGAGTGACAGCTGAAGACTGCTCTCGTGTCCCGCTGCGATGTGTTTTACTGTGATCCGGTCTTGGTGTAGGCTATAAAGCCAATTGGCTCATTTAGCCAGGAAAATCGGTGAAACAAAAACTTGCGTACGTACCAGCACCCCCCCCCCCCCCCCCCCAGAACCGGAATTACCCATCCCTGTTCTTTGAGCTAAAAAAAAGCAAACAGAATTAAACATTCCTGATGCATGCCGGGCTGGCTAACGACCGATCGCAGTTTGCAGGGCTTGTGCTCCTCAGCAGCTTTTTACCGAATTGTTTCATTTCTGACTTTTGGTTTAAATGGATTGTTAATGGCCTTTTATAGCGTTTCGAGCGTGGCTGTTATTAAACTGTTGTCTCGCGCTGAAGGAAGGATCACTGAAATGGGCCGGTCACTGCAAACAAAAGTGTTTTCTGGAGTAAAGGCGCTCCAAGTAATTGCAGACGAGTGGGTGCTGTAGTAAGAATTTGGCCTGGGATTACTGATGGGGAGGGGGGGGGGGGAATGAAGGTAATTTAAAAATGAGAGTGGACTGTATTTTTTTGGAAGAAGTCAGAATCCTGTTGAAAGATTTTTATTTTTTACTGTTTGCTGGAGGTCGTGCCATAGTCTGCTTCATCGTTAGCTTGTTACCGTGTTTGTCTTTGAGCCAGATCCTGAACAGAGAGAGGGTAATGAAATACAACCATTGGCTGATAATGTGTGTCTAAAAGGCATAGCTTATTTTAAGGTGTTTTCACAGGAAATTTCAAATGTGGAGTAGACTACATCAGGAGAAATGGGCAAGACCGATGGCCAACAATCTCATATTGTTGGTCATCTCTTATACGGTCATTTAAAAATTCAACGTGAGTTTTTGTATTGGTCAATTTAAATAGGTTTTGCGGCTTAGATTATGCATGGTTGCGATTGAAACAAAAATAAGATGTGGGCAAGGTCAAACAGTATCTGGAAAATAATCTGCCATTTACGGATCCATATTTATCTTGGCTTAGCCTAAACCTGCTGCCATTTTAAAAACAAACACGACATATTCTGTCAACTGGTTTTTTTTCTCAAGTCGGCCAATTCATTTAGTGTGTTGGTAGTTACGGACTATCTGAACAAACTATAATAGAACAGCAGTTATTTTAGCTGAATAATTGCATTTAGCCGATTTTTTGCATTTTGTAATGTGTGGTTAGGTGTTCCTTGTTGGTTTAAACTGCTGAAAGGTCAGGGAAAATGGAGGACAAACACTGGTGATTGTACTTTAAATAAAAGTCAGGTTAGGCGGAAGGAAAGGCCCTGGAACACTTTCTTGGTAGATTAAAAAAGAAAATTTTTTTTTTTTGCTTGTCCAGGGAAAGATTTCACACCTTGTCCGTGCTTTTTCGTATTTATTGGTTATAATCGGTATGGTAAGAGTACGAAACTGAAGCGTGACGGGTGAGATTTTTTTTTTTTTTTTTAAGAGTTCATTAAGGGATATCTTCGTGCAGAAGCCAGGCGAGATGTGGAGTATCAGCATCTCTAGCGGTGCTCAGCGGGTAAGCTCAGGGAGGTGTACTACAGGGGGGCTTAACACACAATTTGCTACAGAAATGATTGAAATCTTTTGGGTTAATATGGGCCTAATGGAAAGTCTGCTCCACGATGCATCTTGGATGCTGTACACATTCTGTGCGTCTTGGCTTCCCACGCTCAGCCACAGCAACAACAGCAAAAATGCTGCTTCCGAAAGGTGAGCCTTCCCTCTCGTTCACATAGCCTAACTGTGGTGCTGTGACTCCCAAGGTGGAGGTTGACAGTTTTAATCCAACTCTGTTTGGTTTTTTGCTCAGTGTCGCTGCGATATTAAAATTAAAATCATGTCAGGGAATATAAATGCTTCTCAGCAGGATACCAACACGGGGTGACCCGGTTAGTTTGCTTCCCTTGCAGTTTTGTGCCCTAATTTATGTGCCCCCCCCTCTCCACCCCCCCCCCCCCCCCGCTCTGTTCTGTGGTAATGAGAAAATTCACTGTCTTTTTTTTGGGAGCAGTGCTGTGCTTGACATTGTGCGAGCGCAAAACCAGAGGAAATATTTAGGCTGGGGATTGTTTACCGCTGTGTTTTTCAAAGTCGCGTTGTCATGTAGGCCTAATTCGTCGGAGGAGAAAAGGGCATTAACTGATTGTACAACACCAAGGGGTGATATTGGCGTTGTCTAAAACACTGTACGTTCACTCCTGTCTCTCTTTCTTCTGTTTATCCTCAACAATGATAGCACTGCAGGAAAAAACTGGCTGGAAAGTCTGACAGAATTTTTCACCCCATTCACGGGAGCATCTATCCAGTATATTTTGAGTGCTCCAGCCCTCCTTATTTTAGGTTAGTTCCTGTGATGTAATCCGTGTAGGAATCCTTCTGTATGAAGTGTTTAGAAGCACTTTGGGTTTATCATGTGAGCTGTAGTTGAAGGGGGGAGGGGGGCGGGCGAGCTTGCAGATAAACTGCTTTTAAGGTCCATGCGACAGATTATGAAGAAAATTTACCCGTTTGTTTTTTTGCGTTGCGTGTGGGTGGACAGGACCGTCTCTCCCCTCAGTCAGCTGTCCTATTTTGACAGATCAAAGCGAAATTCTCCCTTGAAGGTTGGTTAAGAGACAACCGCCCAGGACAGAATGGGGGGGGGTTTGGGGGGGGGGGAACTCAGTATCTGTGTATTTTTATTGATCTTTTTTTTAAAAGTTATATTTTGTGGAAATTGCGCTTCTTCAAACGGGGGGTGGAAGGGGTAGTGGGGGGGGGGTGGGGGGGGGGGGGGGGGGGGGGGGGGGGGGGCTTGCTTTCCCCACTGGTTCGATCAGAGCAATGAAAGCTAATGGAACTCCCCACTTCAAAGGAGGCTCGGCCAGGGCCTCCTCTTCAATCAGGCGGCGCCGGGAAGATTAAAGCCGGCCCACATTAATCAGGTTTGATTAGTGGGGTCCAGAGCTCCCAGCTGTTCTCCGCGACAGGCCGGGAAGGTGAGCTCCGGCGGGACACGCTGTGCGCGAAAGGCTGCCGGAGGTAGCCAAGGCCACCTTGGACGGAGGCGTCTCCGGGCCGAGGCCCGTGCCTCTCCACCCCACCTCGCCGCGCCTCGCTCTGGGTCCTGGGTGCGCTCCGGAACACGGCTGCCTTCATCAGCTCTTTCTACGGCTTAGCTGAACTTCTTTAAAAAAAAAATAAATAAAAGAAAAAATGTCTTCCAGGGGGATTTCCAAGGGCTTTATTTGTTACCTGTTTATAGCCAGCGTCTTTTGGTCTTGTAATGAAAATAAAAGGGCCTGCTCACAACAGGGCCCTTCTCAATGCCAGACTTTTAGAAACAGGATCCTGAGGGTAATTTTCAGACCTTAAACACAGCGCAACAGGCCAATTAATCCCGGGGATTCGGGTTACCGTGCCAACGAGACGCCGCTCTGGCTGATTGGGGTCAAGAGAAGCACGGCAATCATTTAGAATTAGCGGCCAGGCTGGAACTCTCCATTTGATTACACTTTCTGTGGGGCAAGCAACCGTAGTTGTGAAGGTGTCGGAAAGTATAACCCGAAGCCTAAAGTTTTCATATTTTTTAACAAAGCTCTCGCTGCGTCTGTAAACAGCAGTCCGAGAGTTCCTGCAGTCGGTTTACGGCGGTCCCTGCTGTTCTCGAGTTTATCTCCGAGGCCGATAATGGTTGTGGACCGGAACGGCCGGTTGGATTGGAGAAAGGCGGCCCTGATGTTATTGGGAAGGCCAGGTGTGCCATCTGTCAAGCTGCAGCTTGGTTCTGGCGTGCCTCGTTCCGGTACAGCACCGAGAGCTTGCCACCTTCCAGGGTCTCCTGCAGAAATGAAGCCCACGTGTCCGAACGGTAAAGCCTCGATCTTGGGTTATTTTTCGCGTTTCTCCTTCTTTTTTCCTGTCGATTACTTACGATAGCAAATGCTCCAGTGCCACAATCAATAATTCTCAACCGTTGGACGTTTAGCTACATTTTTGCCAATAACGACATCAGATCTTGAAAGAAGCCATTTTGCAGGATATACAGAAACAGGAAAAATGAACATGAAAGGAAGTGCACACGCTTTTTAAAGGTGTCATATTATTATAGCCCGTTTGCTAACTAATAATGAAAAAGTGTTTAAAATTTAAAATAAACTATTGCTTTTAAAGCTGTATAATCTTTGTGGGATACTCATTTATATTTCTGAAATGAATTCTCTATCATTTGACTTGCAAACTCCACGTAATAATGTTTCTTGACTAGGGATGGGTATCGTTTAGATTTTGACTATACCTGCACTTAAACAATACTTTTGAAACCTGAACCGAATTCTACCTAATTTGAAATAACAAGATGACGAAATTAAAGAACGTTTTCCTATTGCATTATACATAAAAAATATGACAAACACTTTAATTTATTTGTAATTCATGGTAAAGAATAAATGACCAAATCCTCTCCTATTTGTTTCTTTGAGCTAGAATGTATGTGTTTGCATGTCTCTATATATATTTTTATTATTTTTTATCAGTTACTCATAACAAACTCAGTACGAAAGGAAATGATATCTGAACAATAACATGTTTTCAACGTACAAAAATCCCAAATTACTCACAAATTCAAAGCATTGTCTATAAGTCCTTAATTAAAACTAGCAAAATGTAGGCCTGCTGTTAAATGTATTGATATCAAAATGAGGCGAACTTACAATAGGCAATAAACAATATCTTCAGTAGCTCACCCAAACTAAACAAACTTTATTCCAAAAAAATGCTACCCAATGTGTCCTAAATTATTCAAATGGCCCTATGCTTTTTCATCTTACCATCTAAAGCGAATGTGGTCATTCAGGCTTTTGCATCAAGGTGTCAAATAACAAAAACATCATTTAAATGAATGTTTTAATCAGCTGATGAAAACTTACACTCCAGAAAAGATATGTCAAGTTAATTTTACTAAATGTACAAGTTCTTGTATATTTGCAACTTTAACGATTGTGAAATAAATACTGTAGGTAGATAGATGGATAGATTTTTTTCTAGAAGCATATAACATTAAAATTTCAAAGCAGACATTTATACAAAGAAACAAACATCTACACTACGGGGGGGGGGGGGGCTGGGGGGGGGCTGGGGGCGGGGGGGAAGATGATGAAATAAATTCACAAATAAAAATATTTTGGCTTATCTTACAAACCTCTCCAGGCCTAAGTTTGCCCATTTAATGTTTGTCAGCCAGATAAAAGTTTAGCCAAATAAGTAAAACTGTATTATTTATTTTACAATGTAAAACAATAAAAACTCTCATTTGTGAACACACTATTCTAAACAACAACAATAATGATAATAATGCATTTTATTCATGATATGCTTTTTATACCCCCAAAGCACTGGATGCAAACATTGTGCAGTCATCTTTACCATTTTTCACAGCTGAATTGAATATTATATCCACTATAAAGTATTAGCATTTCACACTTTCACGTGACAAACTTTGAATGGCCACATTCTCTTCTGTTGGTAAGATGGAAAAAACACAGGGTAAGATAAATAATTTTACAATAGCATTTGGGCTGACATTGCGTTGGGATAGAGCTTGCTCAATTTGCGTGAGCTAAGATAGCCAATATCGTTTGTTGTAACTTGGGCTCGTTTTGATATCAATACATTTAACGGCGGGCCTGGATTTTAGCACGTTTAAATCAATGGCTAATAGACGGTGGTTTGTTACAGGCAAACCATACTTATATGCATAAGTAACTGGCTATTTTTGTCAGCTGGAAATGTGCTTTTATTTTTTTTTTGAGATATTGCTTTCCTGGAGTGGGGTGCCGTGCCGGGAGGGGGCCTGGCTGAGCTCAGGTGTAGCGCCGCGGCGGTGCCCGGGGATGGGGGGGGGCGGGGGATGAGCACGCGAGCGAGCGAGGGGGACGGACGGACGAGGGGCCGTCGGGGGTTATGGTAACGCGCCGGTCCATTTGCGAGCCGGGCTGATCCCGGGCTGATCCCGGGCCGCTCCGCCGGGCTCCGCAGCCCCACTCAGCCCCCGGACCTTTCACCCCCTCTCCCCGCCGTCCTCGCGCTCCAGCCCATCGTGCCGGATGCAGCTCGGGGGGGGGAAAATGACCCTCTTTTCCGCGCCCCTCTCCTGGCCCGCTCCTCTTTGTGTGTTTGTGTTTATTTGTGTGGAGCTGCTGCTCGTATTTTTAGCGCTGGAGTGTGTCCAGTAATAATGATGGCAGGAAGGTAAAAGTAGGTTATTTTTAGGTCATGCTATTTCTCTCTCTTCTCTCTTCTCTCTCGCGCTCTCTCTCTCTCTCTCTCCTCCCTCCCTCTCTCTCTCTCTCTCCTCTCTCTCTCTCTCTCTCTCTCCTCTCTCCTCTCTCTTCTCTCTCTCTCACTATCTATCAAAGGCTTTTCTTTTCTAATGAATTTTCCGATGCGGTGCAGTTTCTTACTGCAGCTGTTATTTAAAATAACACTAGATTGTATTTCTCTCTACCTAAATTGTTTTGATTTAATTTTAATTGCGTTTTTTTTTTAAGTCAGCGCGTTGTAGTTTAGTTTTGGTCTGAGCCAGCTTGTTACATACACAATGTTCATTTTAAATAATTCACACCTGTATCTTTTTTCATCTGTTTAATTGGCAGCAAAATGGTGTGCGCTTGCATGTGTGTCTGTGTGTGTATGTGTGTGTGTGTGCGTGTCTGTGTGTGTGTGCGCGTGTGCACGCTTTTGTTTTAAAGAAATACAAATGAGCAGTCATCAAAATGTGTGCTCGGTGTTGGCGAAAGAATTTCGACCTTGCCATCGAACAAAAAAAGCAAAACAAAAAAGGCGGTTAATTAAAGCCGTTTAGACCCTGAAAGAAACTTGTTTGCCGTACGATCTCCAAAGCTGTCCTCTTTTTTTTTTTTTTTTTAAAGGCACAGGCGGTCACGGCAACGGCTGAGCGAATCGCAGCGGCTGGGCGTGACGTCACCGTTTTCCACCGGCGCTTTAAAAATAAAATAAAGCGCCGGAGCTATTTCGGGAGTCAATGGGGGAAAAGTGCAAAGTGGGCTGTGGTAATTGAGTGTGTGGGAAGGGCGATGTTTCAGAATTGCCCAGTTAATTATTATTTAAGGAAGCCGGCCTTTTTTTTCCCGCTGCCGCTCGTTCGCCGGGGTCCTCCTCGGATAATCTGCGGGGATTTTTTTTTGCCGAGGGGCCGCGCGGTGCGCTGCAGATAAGGGTCATTAGGATCGATCTGCGTCGATGGATCCTCACTGACACGGAGCTCCTATTGCGTCCTCTCGAGTGCAGCTCTGAAAGGGGAAACTTTCATGCTAAAGGTCTCCATTGAGACTCATTTCAGATTATTACTGTGTTCTCTCTCGTTCTCTCTTTCTCTCTTTCTCTCTATCTCTCTCTCCCCCTCGCTGTCTTTCTCTTTCTCTCTCTCTATCTTTCTCTCTCTCTTTCTCTTTCTCTCTTTCTCTCTCTCTCTTGTTCTCTCTCTCTCTCTCTCCAGGTCATTTCTAGTAACTGGTGTATGAACTATGCATGGCAGCTGCGTTCTCTGCCCCCCCGGTCTTAACCGTTTTTCCATTTCATTCAGGTCCTGGAAGATAAAAAAAAAAAAAAAAATGAAGCAAAACCATCTCTGGCATATTCAGTGAAGAGTATCTTTTCATCTGGAGCTTCAGTCCATTACTGACAGTTCTCCCCACCGGCCGTCTCATCATGTTTCTTGTATAAGCTCATGAATCTTGTTATGGAACCCGCACGAAGGCCCCCGACCTTCACCATAGAAAAAAAGATCAATTTTGAAAATGGAGGTTGCATCGAATTCATACCGAAACTCACATGTGTCTGTCGATGCATTTCACAGTGCCCATGCATCGCTGGGTGCAGCCTGGCAGGGAATACTGATGTAATGATATTGCCCTGTTTTAGGGGGTGTCAGGCAGGCGGAGCTGAGCGGGTGGGGGGGTGTGGGGGTGGTGTTGGGGTGTCCTGGCCTCCTGTCCTGCGGCCGTGCGGAAAAGGTTTTCTGAAGCCTGCTGCCGTCCTCCTTGGTAGCCCTCCTCTGTCCAGCACGTGGGAAAAAAAAAGGCTAAATATAGAAGCAGCTCCATTGGTGCCGCTGTGTGTGCCAGCGGGGTTTGCATTCGTTTGCTAAAGCCACTCAGATGTTCACGAGTCGCTTAATTAAAAAAAAAAAAAAAAAGTTGCTAATGTGTTTTTATTTATTTATTTATTTACCCTAAAAGTCAAAGGATTGACATAGATGCCAAAACACAAAATAGCCTACTTCCTGAAGTGAGACTAGATTCCGCATTTCATGGAGAGTCGCCACTCTGTGTTGGGCCCGGCCTTGAAGTAAATGAAGCGGTACTGTCATAGTGCACCCCCCCCCTCCACCGTGCCCCCCCCAACCGTCCCGCCCCGCCCCGCCACTCACTTTCCTCAAATTATTTCCTGAATCATGATTTCCCCCCCCCCCCTTTCTTAGCCCGGGTGGCCTTCGTTTTCCGCTGAGCTCACAGCTTCCCCGCTTCCCGGCCTCGCTGGCTGCGGGGGGAACTTGAGCCGCCTCTCTGGAGCCGGCCTCCCCGCGCCCCCCCGGCTCTCTGGGTGATGTCACAGCACGTCTCCCGAACGCTGTAAAAAAAAAAAAACCCCGACTCACGCGGTGCCGACCCGCGCCGTGCCCTGGCGAGACCCATCGCGGGCGCGCGCCGCCATTTTGGTCCCGTTCTGCCTTTTCAGGCACGTAGGCTGCCACGTGCTTCGGCAAATTACGTTAAAAGAAGATGAAACAAACGCGTTAAATATTAACGGTATGGCCGTTACTAACCCCCCCCCCCCCCCTTTATGACACTTGTTACATGTTGCCCCATCCCAGCACTTTTTGGTAATTTGTATTTGTCCTAATACTGTAGCTTATTCTTCTCCCTGGTTGGCTTTGCAGAGGTTAGGTCAGAATAGTGTTCACTGTGTGAACTAAACTGTGTTCTTGGCTAGAAATAGCTGTACAAAATTAGTATTGTATCTTACTGAACCTGTGTTTAGTAGTTGTCCATGACCGTGAAATGCACTTTTTGTACGTCTAACGCTTTGGATAAAAGCGTCTGCCTAATAAATGTAATGTAATGTAATTAATTGCGCTGCTGTTAAAGCAACCCAAGGGCCTTATAACGGAAGGAGCCGCGTGGCCGTCGTTCTTGCCGACGCCCCTTTCGCGTCAGATCATCGGAAGTGGCGCCGGGCGGTACTTGGTGTGACATTGGTCGGAGTCGGTGAGCCTCCTTTGTCTTTGGCCAACTATGGACGGCGCTGCGCTCTGTAATCTGCTTAAAATAGCTCTGACGAGGCGGGCGGGACGCGGGCCGCGGGCTGCACTTTGAGAGGCCGCAAGGTTTTGCCTATAAAAGGGCCGCGGGAGGGGAGCCCGTCTGGAGGCCGCGGCGTGTGTGTGTGTGTGTGTGTGTGTGTGTGTGTGTGTGTGCTTTTCCAGGTGGAAAGGACAGCTGCGGGTCTGTGTCTCAGTTCTCTTATCCTTCGGCTGGGTCCCCCCCCAGCCCCCCCCCCCCTCCTGCAGACCTCCGTTCCGTTCACTCTGTCTCTGCATTTCCTTTCATCGCTGGCCTAATGTACTGGTTTTTAAATCTTCCACTTTTTTATGTCGAATGAATCAAAACTTTATAATCCCGCAGGAGGTAATGAGCCTTGCAGCTCACAGAATAAAACTTAAATACGGCGTAGGAACCGACTGCTATAAACGCATCGAGTGTGCCGTGCTAATCGGCCTCTCCGTAGCGCTGCCTGTCTTTGCTGCGCCTGTCACAGACAAAACTGTTTGCTTTCTCGCTCTTCTCGTTTTTTGCAAACGGAAATGACTGTGCGGTTCAGGTGCGCTCAGCGCAGGTGTGTAACTGATTCTGGCCTGTCTGACTCAGCACTCTGTGAGGGGGTTTGTCACCTGAGCAGCTCTGTGACCTCATGGCAGGAAGTGCTGGGAAAAAAAGGTGTTTAACCATGAAAATAGGGATGATGAAAGACGTAGGGACTCTTTATGCAGAACAGTCTTGTTGGATTATGGATGTTGTAGTTTTATTGACTTTAGGTTTTGTAGTGCAGATGGTGGGGGAATGTAGTGTTGTTGAGTCAGCTAAAAACCTTTTTTTTGTTTTTTTAATTTGACTCGTGGCAAAAGTGCTCGGATTTTTAAGGTGTGCCATTTCACAACGTGGACAAGGAGGCAAGCCGTTTTCAAAATGGCGCGTTCTCAGAGGACGCGACTTTCAAGATGTTTTTTTTTACGCCTGCGTTGCCGTCCTCCGCCCTTCAGGTCTCTTCCGTGGGACCTCCCTCAACGGCGCCGTCCGCGGTTTTGTGCTGAGGGAAGCGAAAAGGCGAACGACGACAACAACTGTAACGACGACAGCGGGGGGGAGGAGAACGCGAGCGGGGGGAGGAGAACGCGAGCGGGGGGAGGCGAACGCGAGCCTGCGCCGGCCCTCTCGGCACAGCCCGCACCATTACCTCAGCGAAACGGTCTATGCCCCTTACTTCTCTAAGTGCCCATTTATAAGGAGATATACCGTCTTGACAGTGGCAATCAATTACGAAAAAAATGCCAAAGCTTTCTCTGCTCGCACAGCGGGTTTTAGAGGACTTTTTTTTTTTTTGTTTTTTTTTTTTGTGTTGAATTGCGGGAGGAAGTCTCTGTCGCCCAAGCTCTGTGAATCGGCGAAGGGAAGCTACAGAGACCATAATTAGGGCTTAGCAGGAAGCGTGTAGACTTTGGAAATCTTAAAAAGATGGTGCTCCCTGCTGGAAATGCAGGGATGGATTGTGGCTCTTTGTCCTAGATGCATATATGCATAAATTAACAGTGACAAGATCACCAGCGCTTTCCCCCCCCATCTTCCCTGACAAGTCTACAGGTACCAAACACAGATGTACCCTGCATATGGAGAAAGGGCCACGTGCTGTTGGAAAACATCTTAAGTGTGTGTGTGGTGACCTATTTTGTCCCAATTTAGTTTTCTTCTAGATTGCAGAAGAGCACCATTTCTTTCAGCCGGTTCTCAGTTAAAAGCCGCTAGGGCAAGGCTTGGGCTTGGGTAGTCTTAGACAGGGGGAAGAGTCGTGAGGCTTGGAATATGAATACTGGTCACGTGATCTTGCATTCGTGTTGATATTTTAGTGCGTGAGGAACCAAGATGGTCTTCGGCCTTCTCTCTGGTAATCAGAGCCATGAGCTGCTATTCAGAAGCCGTGTGTCTTGTACTCGCCTCTTCAACACCGACACCTCCACCCCCTTCGAAAAAAAAAAAAGCTACAAAGCGTCCGTGCAGGTGTAGCTCTTGTTCAGTCCCGCTCACAGGGCTGCGGGGGTCCGGATATCCAGGAAGTCACCCGCCGCCTTAAGCACACTGCTGTTAATTATGACCGTTAGCCAATCCCGGGGGGGCTCGCCTGGCCACACACAGCGGGGGGGTCAGCCCCCCCCGTCCCCCCACCCCCCCCCCCACCCCCGTCAACGCGTGGAGCCGAACGGTTAAAGCAGGCGCTGCGTGGAGCTAAGGCCCCTTCCCCCCCCACCCCACCCCACCCCTCTAGGGTGCAACAGGAAGAATTTGATCTTTATTTAAATCCCTAAATTACAGCTTATTAAAAATGCATGGGCAGGGGTGGGAATGAAAGCTGTTTGAGGAGGCGGCGGGCGCGCCGGCCGCCCTCTGATGTCTAATTGGCGGGAAGGTTGCCGGGCCCTTTGAACTAGTCGGGGCCGGGAGCTCCCGTTGTCTCTGGGCCTGAATGCCAATGCGCGCGTGTTTACTCTGTAATTTCCCGCATCGATTCGCCGCATATCTTATGCCGTCGCCGGGGTCCGGCCAAGGAAATATTCTGGTTGATGGGCAGTGCTGGATTCTCAGGGCCAGAGTCTGATGAGCTGAATGAGGTGTAGTTCACCGTTTAGTGCATTATGGGTAAAAAAAAAAATCAAAAATAGCTCACGTGGGTGAAGCATAGTAGATATCATTCTAAATGCGAAGACATGCCTAAGGCATTATTGCGTGCTATCAGTGGTGCCCATGAGTAGGCCTTTCTGTCACCGATGGCATGTTGATTTGACCCAATCGGATGAGTGCATAGTCCTTGGCGAGGCTTTGCATGTGATGCGGCCATAAATGGAGGAGTGGACGTGCATCTCGGTAGCAGGTGAAGACTATCTTTTGGTGGTTGACTGCTGCTAATTGGGTACGTGCTTGCTCCAGTCTGCTCTCTGTTACTCCGTTCAGAGACCGCTGGAGCTTGCTCACAGCCCCCCCCCCCCCCCCCCCCCCACCCACCCAACCCCGCATGAATGAGAGGAGGCCTCTAACTGGTGTTTCTAGGCATAGGTTTGAGTTCATACCACTATCTCTTTTTTTTTTTTGTGTGCCATTCATCCTAGGGGCTGGCTTTTGACCAGCAGTGTGAGTCCTGAGCATTTTTGTATCTTTTCGGTAATGATGAAAACTGGTAATGGCGCTGTCCAAAATGGCTGCTTGGAGGTATTCACACAATTCTTTGCAGACTCTCACAAGAAGGTGTGAACGGATCTGTGGTCCACTTTTTTTGAAATGGTGGTGTGGGATATGAGAGGGAGAGGGAGGGAGAGAGAGAGAGAGTGTGAGTGCGCAGTCTCGTAAAGAAACAAATTGTTTTCTCAGTTTTTTTAACACCTCTAACACGCTCTCAGACGCCCCTTCGGGGGCCTCCGTGCCCACCCTATTGAAGCGGAAGCTTCCGGGGACCGCGCCTCCTCCAGGTGTGCACGTCGGACCGAAACATTGCCTTTTTTTGCACCGCCGCTTCCGCCGAGAAGCCTCTCGATTTCCGCAGACGAGACGGGCGGTGACACCCCCCCCCCCACCCGGATCGAGCCGGAAGGGGGTAATGGGCCGCTCGGAGGGGGACGGCGCGACCGCTACGAGGCGGACGTAATTCGCAGAGCTAGCGCGCGTAGTTCAGGGGAAACCGCGCCGCGTTCCGCCGCTCCCTTCGGCCATCTTTCTTCTTCTTCTTCTTCTTCTTCTTCTCGATCGGACCGAAGAAAGAAACGGCGAGGCCGCGTGGCGATGACACATCGCCGGGACCCGGCGTGCTTTTTTGTGTGTGTTTTTTGTCTCCGGCGTGTTTACAGCTCCTCGGCGTCTGGCAGGAGTTACGGAGCGCTAACAGCTCGCGGCGCGTCGGCGGTAAATAACGGCCGTTGCGCCTGAAAGCACCGGCGGCGGCCCGCGGGTCTGGTTCCGGAAGCTTTAAGACTCTCCGCTCTGTGTAAATATGCCCAGGGTGGGGAAAGCGATGAGCAGCGAAGGCATATTTCACCGGGTGTGTGGCTGGGCAAGCGCTGTGTGTCCGAGAGCCGCTCGCTTGTCCCGGCTGCCGGCTAGCCGCCTCTGCTCTCCCTCCAGCTCAGACCCGAACAGCACACAGCGGAGATAGCAATTGAGGTTCTCGTACGTACACACCCTGTGGGGGGAAACCGTCCGTAGATATTCTGACTTTTGTTATCGAAGGCCACAGCGCCCCGGAGTGGACCCTTTCCGCCCAGTGCCCAAAAGGCCAGCCTAGGCCACCAGCCTTATGAATGTTTAATGAAGGGTTATAACGCGTCGCAGGTGCCCGGGGAGAGAGCGTAGGGGGAGCAGCAGCGGAGAGGGAGGGGGAGAGGAGCCGGTGTCTTTCTTGGAGGTCAGGATTTCCAGATCACAGGAGCCCGCTGAGCCCCAGTAAAAGCCGAGCTCTGCCTCTAATGGCTGTTTACCTGTCGCCTGGAGGGCAGGTGTGCCGAGAGGCGGCAGGAAGGCGCTGGATGCGGGGCAGGAAGTGGGCGGGTCTTCAGTGCACTCAGCGTGGGGCCGCTCGGATCAGCTGCATGCTGATTCGTGCGGGCGTGTATACACAGACAGTGACACTGACACACACACACACAAACACACACTCGCACAAACAGATGCGCGCGCACACACACACACACACACACAGGTACGGCGAAATGCAGTGCCCTCTAAAAGTATGGCATGGGTAGAGTGAAATTTTGTTAATTTTATGGCATACATTTTTGTTAATACTTAATGGCATTTGGATCTGAGATACTAAATATGAACATGAGACAAAAAGTAAGGACAGTCAGCTTTTATTTTCGTGGCATTAACATATCTGTTGTTTTACCGTTTTACAGAAAGTTTTTTTTGTGTGGGCACCCATTTTTCGGCTGTGCAAAAGTAAGTTAACAGATGACTGACGGGTGTTATCTTGCTCAGGTGTTCAGGTGATTTTTCACACATAAAAGAGCAGTGAGAGACTTGTCTTGGTCTATGCCTTTGTTTTTATCTGCCGAGATTGCTTTCGGAATCAGTGGCATGTACGCCATCATGAAGACCAGAGAACTAACTATGGCTGAAAAACTGTAAGCTGAGAGAACAGAAGCATTCATTAAGAAGGTCAGCACAGAAACTGGACAGCTGCAGAAGACGACGACTGCATTTGCTGACAGATGAATTTTAAGAGCTGTGAGGACAAAACCTTAAACAACGGTCAGTGACCTCAAGAGCAGTGCTGGAGTACAGAAAACAGCAAAACAACAAAAAGTGTGTCACTGTCCACATATACATATCAGTACAGACAGTACTGCATAAGAATGAAGAATTGTGGTGATCTCTGTAATTGTGAAGGGCCTGGTAGGCCTCTACAGTTGATGATCAAATAATTTTCACCATGAATGAAGAAAACCCTTAAACACCAGCCTGACGGATCAGAAACACTCTTCAGGAGGCGGGCTTGGATGTGGCAGTGACTGCTGCTGTCTGCAGAAGACTTCATGCGTCTACAGAGGCTGCACTGCAAGATGCAAACCACGAGTTAGCTGCAAAAACAGGATGGCTCAGTTAGAGTATGCTAAGAAGTACCTAAAGAGCCCGCAGAGTTCTGGAAGAAGGTCTCGTGGGACCAAGATGGATTTGTATCAGAGTGATGGCAGGAACAAAGTATGGAGATCAAAAAGAACTTCCCAAGATCCAAAACATTCCACCACATCTGTGAAACGTGTTGGGGCTGTTATGGTACTGGGCATGTACGGCTGCCACTGGTACTGTCTCACCTCATTCACTGGTGACGTAACTGCTCATAGCAGCAACAGAACGAATTCTGAAGTGTACAGAAAAATCTTATCTGTTCAAGCAAACGCCTCCAAACTCATCGGACGGTGCTTCATCCTACAGCCAGACAATGATCCCAAACATACTGCCGAAGCAACAAAAGAGCCAAAAACTGGAAAAGATTCTTGACTGGCTGAGTCATTCACCTGATCCGAATCCAGTTGAACATGCATTTCATGTGCTGAAAAGATAACTAGCCCCTGAAACGAGCAGGAGCTGAAGATGGCTGCAGTACAGGCCTGGCAGAGCATCCCGAGAATAGATTCTCAGCACCTGGTGATGTGTACGGGTCACAGACTTCAAGCAGTCATTGCATGCACAGGATGTGCAACAAAGCATTAAACACGACTACTAGCATTTACATAACTTTGATATCCCAAACATATGCCCTGAAATGGGGGACTATGTATAAAAAGTGCTGTAATTTCGAAATGGCGAATCCAAAATGTGTAAAAAATATATATACATATAGAATTAGCTTGCACATACTGCCTGTATGTATAGTAAACACAATGTCAGCATTCATGTTATCCGCCTTGCATTTCCCCCTGCTGTTTAAATGACCCGGCACAATGGAGTTTTTCCAACAATCCACTTGATGGTAATAAGTGTCTCTGCGGGGAGGAGTTTTTTATTAGTGCGTGCAATGATGGAAACAGAATTGCAAATGTGACTTTGGTAATGTCATATTGAAGTAAGCCTTGAGGAGAGTGCTCCATATTAAATGCATTAATTCAAAAGATGTGCCTGTTTACATTTCTGGGCCTAGTTTTGGTTCCGCAGGAGAACACCATCGTCGAACTCCCTGCAGTCGTTGGCCACTGTAGCCCCCCCATCATGAACCCTTCCTCCAAATCTTCAAGGAGCACAGTCTAATGGGGGAGGGGGGGGGTGCCTGCTTCTGTATAGCCTTCAGTGTGTGGGATGGGGTAGGTTCATCAGGAGGCCTGGTGTGTGTGTGTGTGTACACAGTGTTTGATAACTTTTTTCATTCAATAAATGAAATCATTTAAAAGATGTGTGTTGTGTTTACTTTGTTTCCCTTTGTCTAATATTAGGCTACGTTTTGTCAATAATATTAGAAACCATTCAGTGTGACAGTTATGCCATAATAGAGGAAATTAGGAAGTGGGCAAATGCTTTTTCACAAAAAAAAAAAAAATACACTGAGTATGCATGTGTGTGAGTGTGAGTGTGAGAGTGTGTGTGTGTGCGTGTGCGCGTACACATGCATGTACATGGCTCTGGACTTGTGAGCACTCTGCTCACTCACTGTGTGTGAGTGTGAGAGTATGTGTGTGAGTGTGTGTGTGTGTGTGTGTGTGTGTGAGAGAGAGAGCATGTGTGTGTGTGTGTGAGAGTGTGTGTAAGCGTGTGTGTGCACTCTGCTCACTCACTGTGTGTGAGTGTGAGAGAGTGTGTGTGTGTGTGTGTGTGTGTGTGAGAGAGAGAGAGAGTGTGCGTGTGCGTGTGCGTGTGCGTGTGCGTGTGCGTGTGCGTGTGCGTGTGTGTGTGTGTGTGTAAGCGTGTGTGTGTGTAAGCGTGTGTGCGTGTGTGCACTCTGCTCACTCAGTAGCAGGGCTGGGCAGAGAGCCTGTCCATCTCCCCCGCCAGCACGCTGCATTGTCTTTTTGCTTCTCTGAAAGCGAAAACAACTCAAGCAAGTTAAGAGATTGTGGCAGCGCTTGTCTGGGAGGGTTAATGAATCCATCCTGCTGTGTTTTGGGCCAGTCAAGCATTCAGACCCCTCAGGTAGAGGCATCCTCTTCCTCCGCACTTCGCCCCCCCCCCACTCTTCTCCCTGGCCCTAATATGGGTTCTGTGGGTCCCACACGGTGCCACTTCCACATGCTAAATCTCAGAGATCTGTGAACCGTGAATAGTCCCAAAAAGAATCATCAAGGTATTTATGTGGTGTGATCAGAAAACAATTTTTAATTCAATGTTATTAAAATTCACACAAAATCTGTGAATTTATTTTTTCCCCACATTATTATTGTTTTTCCTAGCCCTTTGGCTGGCAGTGAATCTCCAGGTAGTGAAACTGTGGAATGCGAGGTTTGGAGGCCATGCGACAACGATGATGATGACGACGATGATCATGATGATCTTTATTAGTATTATTATTATCATTATTTTGCTGAGCTTTAAAAAAAATCTATTTGTAAAAATTTGAAATGGAGCTTGATTAAATTGTTAAGTGGTTGGTAGAGAATCGTCCCAAAAGATCCCGTTTTTTCGTGGCTGCGGAAACGTCGTGGCGCAGAGCTCTATGGGCATATCTGCCGTGCCCTCATTTAATCTGATTTGCATGCTAGAGAGAATTAGGTAATTGGCATTTATGCAGAACAAAAGAGGATCTGCTTTCGGAAAAAAGGGGTTTTCAAGTAGAACCGAACGCGCCGCTTTTACACAGCGCTGCGCGCGCGTGCTGATGGGGGGGGGGGGGGGGGGGGGGCAGGGCCCGCGATGCGCCTCGTCGATCCGGACCGAGGAGGAGGGGGGGGGTCTTCCTCCACAGCTCAGTTGGCAGATAGCGGGCACATTTATCACGGGCTGCAGATATTTACATGTGTGTGTGGCACATTTGAGCATGTCGGTTTTTTTTTTTTTTTCTTTCTCGTTTCCGATGCCTTCCCTCCCTCCACCCCAACCCCTCCACCCCCACCCCCCCCCCCGGTACGGGAATGCGCCCTCTTTTGGCCGACGGGTCCGGCAGGGGGGGCACCGAGGGGCCTGGGACACAGGTCGGGAGCTTCTCATCGCCCTCGTACGGGAAAACCACGGCAACCCGCGTGTCATTCAAATCCGCCTCCGACCGATCGTCTCCTCGCAGCCGTGCGTTACGCGGAGCGCTTATCTGAGACGGGGGGGTGGGCGGGGGTGGGGGGGAGAGCCTCGCCCGCCCGTAATGGCCGCCATTAGCCGTGTTGGTTTATGCCTCCGCGAGAGAGGAGGAGGAGGAGGAGGAGGAGGAGGGCGAGGGCCCGACGGTGGCCCGCTCTCAGCCGCACTCGAAAACGGGGTTTGAACAAGCCTTATCTGGCCCCGCCAGAGCCGCTCGCTGTTTGCAGCGCAGACGCGTCGGGCTGCTCGAGCCGCTCCAGCCCCTCGTTCGCGCTTTTATTAATTGCCGCCGACTCCTCCGCCGCCGCGCGCGGTCTGTTTGAGCTCGCGTCTCTGGGACTCGGTCGGTCGCCCCGCTCCTCAGCCCTGCGATTATAACCGGAGTCTACTGCTGAATGAAGCCCCCTTAAATTTTAGAATTAAAAAATAAATAAATAAATAAATAAAGGGACAGTTTAGAATGCCATTGATATGGTGATGTTGTTTCCCCTTCTCTGACTGACGTATTGCGTCCCGCCTTTATTTCCCTCCTGGGAGCTGACGTGTTTTCCGACGAAACGGTTCTCACCTCTAGCGTTTAGGAGGATTTCAGATTACGAAAGCGATATTTTTGTGGGGAATATGTTGGGGGGGAAAAAAATGAAATAATTGAACGCTGCCGTGCGGTGTCCTCCTATCGAACGTGGCAGGGAAAGCACTATATTCAAAGCAGAGTGCAAAATTGAGGGGTAACAGTACAGCCTTTAAATAAGATGCCACTCAAAGTCTTGCTGTAACAAATAGCTAATTTTTTATTTTTTGTGCGCCGAATTGAGTAGGCAAATTTCCCCCCCCGTCTCAGCGTTGTTAAACCAGCGACCGCGGACGTACGCTGCACTTTAGTTCATTCATGGGCCTTTGAATGTTTATTTAGATCACATTTTAAAAAATGAAATTATGGGCTGTGGGTTGCAGTGAGTTTGGGTTCTGCCCTTCAGGGTGTTTGCGCTCTGAATATTTGCTCATCTGAGGGTAGCCGTAGCGTAGCGTAGCGCAGCCTCATGTTCTTATGAGTAGCTGGTTTATGTATAAATGGCTAACGCCTTTTTAGCGGCAGCACCGCGGAGGGCTGTTTGTGTGTAATTGGGCCTTATTTTGGGCCTTTTTGGGCCTTTTTGGGCCTTATTGGGCCTTATTTTGGGCCTTTTTGGGCCTTATTCACGGCGAGGTGGCCTCTGTCTGGGGTGAGGGCTTTTTGTTCCGGTCCGACGCACCGGACTGGTTTTTTTTTCGGCAAGGCCCCAGCGAGCGGTGAGCGGCGGCGGCGGCCTGCGCGGCGGCGGGGGTCCGACCCGTCCGTCCCCTCGCCTACACGGTGAGAACGGGGGCTTTTTTTCGCTCCGACCCCAGATTACCGCGAAAGCGCCCGGCGGTACGCGGCCTGCGACGCTCGGGCTAGGGGGCCGCACCGCCGTCTGGAATCGCTAGCCGGAGAAAGCCGGGGGGGGGGGGGGGTTATTCCGATTATCAAGGCTCCCGTACCTGAGAGGGACCCCTCCCCGTCTCCATAACGAACTCTGTCATTTCCTGTCTTTTTTTTTTGGCTGGACCGCAACAGCGGGGCCAGCCCTACAAACGCGAATGTCTGTGACTGACTGAGTGAGTGATGAAGTCACACCATTGGTCGTTCGAGTTATGAAGTCACGCCATTGGTCGGCCGGTGTTGGGTCCCGCCATATACTCGTTTTTTTTTTTTGTTTGTTTTTTTTGTTCTTACTAATTAGGTCCTCGGTTCTCCCGCGATCTGTTTCTGGTCTGCTCTGTGAAAATGCGAGTGGAAAACAGACTTCCCCGCTCCACGTGCTTCCCCTCACAGGAAAAAAAAAACAGCAAGGAGATTTTTTTTGATGGGGGGGATTTTTTTTGTGAATGGCTTTTTCTTCGTTTCCTCGAGATGACGCAACAAACAAAAAAAAAAAAAGAGGGAAAACAAAAGGCTGGTGTTTGCTTTTGAAGCGTCTCTCTGGGCGTATCGCGCGGGCTTCCGAGAAGGGGAACAGCTTGCCTGTCAGTACGGCTGCACCGCGGCCCGCTTCTTTACCGCGTCTGAACACCGAACTTGCCACAAGCTGTTTCTCTAATTTCAGAGACGAGAGGAAGGGAATATCTCCGAGAACACAAAAGCTCGATCTTTTCTTCCCCCTCATTTTTCCCCTCTTTCCTTACCCACGTCACAAATGGACGGCTTTCTTCTCTTGTCAGGGTCGACGAGAAAGCTGTGCGGCTTTATATAGTGCTCTTAGAGATTTTATTGAATTTTCTGGGGACGGAATAAGGATATTGCTTCACCCAAGGAGTATTCTTACAATACCGTTATTGGGCCAAAGGGGAAGAAGTCTCAAGAAGAGCTTCCCAGCACCAGCATTTTACAAATACTGTTTTTTTTTCTTCCATGTAAAAGGCCAGCATCCCATAGCTGCTAACTGCACGGAGTCACATACCGAGCAGGGGGTTTATAAATGTCAGTGGACAGTGACCCAGATGAACAGCATAGATGCAGCACACGATTTTACTGCAGGGTTTCGTGATATTTCATTTGCTATGCTGTGCAGCGTTCTTCTTAACCGTAAAATATTAGCCTGTGTTTTAGGCACCGAACACTGGTATACATTTCATGGAAATGTGGCCATTTGGCAGTAGACTTTCTTTCTTTGTAGGGTATTTGTCGTGCTTTAACAGTGTGTGCACTTCCTAATTGAATCCCTTGTCAGTATTTACACACAGTTTGCAGTCCTTTACGGTATTGGCAATATTTCTAATGAAGTCATATTTTCAAGCAGTGATATTGACTTTTGAGGCATGGTGTCAGAATAGAATTGTTTCATGTTTTCCATGTGCTCAAGTGAAGTAATAGGGTGTGCTGTGCATTCGGGTTCAAGTACCTTAATTCAGTTTGCATTTCCAGATGATCACTGTTAATAGTATTGATTTACTCAGGGGAAACGCTATCGGGGATGACGTACTGTACAGCGTTAAAACCTTCATGACGTATCCGCAGAACTGTAACAAGATAACACCACGTTGAGTAACGGGAATTGTTAATGTAAAATATTAGGGCTGTAAAACCGGGCAGACTGTTCCTGTAAAGTAAAGAGGATATTTCGCGCAGTGAAAATAATTTATTTAGAAGTTGCAAGTGGTCGGTCACATAAAAGTCAGCAGTTTTTTTATGGTGCCATTTAAATTGTGGGTACTTAATGTTACCTTTTTTCCTCCGTTTGCCTCCGGCGCTCTCTTTTGTCGTTTTTCTGTCCGTTTTCGGTGCAAGCGCTCCTCCGTTGCTTAAGAAAACGTCGGGCTGGCCGCGTGACCCCGCTATGGGGAGACCTCCGGCCTTTGGAGTCGTCTCGGGTGGGGGGGGGGGGGGGGGGGGGAATGCTTTCTGCGCTGACCCCCCAGCACTGCGTGACCCGTCTGGAGAGAAAGACGCGGAAACGCTCCTTTCACAAGCTTCCCCCTGGACCTTAGGGGGTGCGGGCCGGGGACAGCGAGGTAAAATATGGAAACGGAGAATTAGGAGTTTGGGGGGATGTATTCGGCTGAGAGAGAGAGTGTGTGATGGAGTGAGTGAGAGAGGCAGGGGCACGTTGAGGAGTTTTCGCCCCACGAAAGGAACTCCTGCTGGGTCTCGCCACCCAGCCCCCCCAGTCCCTGCACTATTTTTTGAGGGCCCCTGGAATCGCCCTGACCCCCCCATGCCCCTGGAGGGAGGGTGCGTGAGTGTGAGAGTGAAGGTTTGTGTGCGCGCAGAACTGTGCGGAGAGGGGAGTGTGTTACTGAGGGACTGTGAGTGTTCGAAGGGGTGTGTGTTGCCATGAGAGTGTGAGTGAGCGATAGAGAGGGGGGTATTGATATGTGAGTGGTTATGTTTTTGTGTAAAAGCGGTCATAGAAATGAACGATTGGGAAAGATGGTGTGTGCGTGCGTGCGTGCGTGCGTGCGTGCGTGCGTGCGTGCGTGCGTGCGTGCGTGCGTGCGTGCGTGCGTGTGTGTGTGTGAGAGAGAAATACTGAAAGACTGATGAGTCTGATGTTACTGCCATGCTGTTAGCCTGCTCTCTCCCCAGAGACAGCCCAGCTGCAGTGTTTCTTGCCTAGTTGCACACCCCCATTTTGGGTGGAGTGGGCGGAGATCTTGGGGGGGGGGGGCGGCGGGGGGGGTTGGGCTGTCACAAGAGCCATTTTCATAATTGCCGTCTAATCCCTGGGCTGTTGTGTTTTCCTTGCCGTTCGGTGACGGAGGTAAGAAAAGGACCTTGTTTTCGGAATCGCTCCTCGTATCTGCGGGCTCCATCGTCTCGGTGACACGATGCGGGGGGGGGGGGCAGACGAAAGACACCACTCCCCCAACGGCTACGAGGAGCCACGTTGTCAGATTGGAGTGACGGGGAGGACGGGGGGGAGGACGGGTGAAAGTTGATTTAGTAAGAGCAGACTCACGTTACACAGCGAGTAAACGCCGCAGGTTGCTCTGCTGTCGTCTTCCCGACGAGCTGTCTGATTACGCGAAGGTCTATTTATGGCAAAAATGATTGAATCTTGACAAAATGAAGCTTGACAAAATGGTTAATTTGAAATGTACTTGAGTGGAAGGAGAATAACTGTTGTATAATGGGTGCTAATCTCTTACTTTGTGGATGCATTGTACATGACTGCAGTGATTAGTCTTTTTCTTTTTCCCCTCTTCCCCACGCTCATTGTTAGATTGCACATGTGCTAAATCTTTAAGGCTATATGTACTCAAGAGTCAATACTCTGAGTATAGATTGTGCAGCTGTGTGGTTCTGATTAAGGGCGGCTGAACAGTTGGGGGGGGGGGGGGGAGCGAGTGTGAGGTGGGCTGGGAGGCCTTCGCTGACCTGGGGCAGAAGGTTCCAGGGGGAGGGAGGGAGGGAGGGAGGTGGAAGGTCAGGTCGTCGCAGCGGAGGAGTCCTGCGGCCAAACCCAAATTTGGCCTGACGAGAGGGGTCCCTGTAGGAAGGTGTAGCTCCTGGCTTGCGTCTTCTTCACTCACTCACTCACTCACTCACTCACTCACTCAGTCACTCAGTCACTCAGTCACTCAGTCACTCAGTCACTCAGTCAGTCAGTCAGTCAGTCACTCACTCACTCACTCACTCACTCACTCACTCACTCACTCACTCACTCGCTCTCTCTCTGGGCTGTCGATAGCCCCCAGTCGTGCTCATCTGCTCAGCCCGTCTCCAGTTGTGTGATGGGCCGGTCGATGCAGACCAAACAAGCGCACAGCGTTCGCTGTGTTGCCATTGTTCGTTCTGCTTTGGAGGCCTGAGATTCCATTCCACTCCACACAAATGGCCAGTTTTTTGTTTGTTTTTTTTTTTGTTTGTTTGTTCGGAAAATCTTTCTTTTCGCGATGCCTACCGGTGTGTGTGCTCCGTAACCGTCGACGACCATTTTCTTGCGCGTTTATCTCTTCTGTCCGATCAATCCAGCTTGGTTTTTTATTTCTCAAACGACATCCGTAGACTCATCGGCCAACTTGGTGATCCGGCCCAAAAAACGGCTGTAGTTACGCAGTTCTGCTTCAGAAACGCAGTCACGGCTGCCTTTCAGTACATCGCACTTCATTACATTACAGTTATTTTTGCAGACGCTTTTATCCAAAGCGAGGTACAGCAACTCCATGCCGAAGGTCGTTGGAACAACTACAAAAGACTGCGTCGCCCCCCCCCGGTCAGCGTTGGTTTTGGGAATCAGATTTGCTTGTTCGCACAGTACACAGAATTAACACCGGTGTGTGGATAGACCGGCCCAACTGTCCAGGACAGAGAGGTTCCGCACACATCGGCTTGCTGCTTGTTAGACCAGCTCCAGTGTCACGCCGCACTTCTAGAGGAAGGCTTTCTGCACAGGGCTGTAGTCCATGTACCCCCCCGGCCTGGATTTTCTCAGGCTAACAGGCGAGCCGGCGGGGAGAACAGAACGGAACGGTGGCCCAATTAAAAACCGGGGGGCCCAGGTGTCTCTGAGGAGCCGGTGAGGTGTGCCCCCCCGCCCCCCCCCACCCGGCGGCACCCGTGCAGGACAGGCCTGCGTGTTACCTCATTCTGAGGCAGCGTCGTCAATTAGCTGCACCTCCAGTGACTCCCTCAGGCCGTGCGTAGCGCTGCTGTGTGTGTGTGTGTGTGTGTGTGTGTGTGTGTGTGTGTGATGCAACTCGACCGACTGCATCTCAGTACTTTGTTGGAACCTGTTGCTTACTTCAGAAGTACGTGTCAGTGTGGTGTTCGTGGAGGGATCAGTTGGACCCGAAGCCGCATCAAATTGGCTTCCTGTCTCCCGGGCTTGTTTGGCCTCTAGGTGTTGCAGGTGCCGGAACTCAGCCCCTTAGGGAACTGTGGGTGATTCGAGCGGCGGCCTGGATGCGGAAAAGGGTGGAGCGCAGTCACGTCTCGCCGCTCGGACTGCGCAGAGAAGGCCGTGGACGGGTGGAGGGTGGGAGGGTGGGGGCCAGGGGTAGGGAGGGAAGAAAGACTGCGGTTTGCAGTAGCACATCCTCCATCTTAGCACGGCTGTTCTCTGGGTGGCTCCTCTGTGATACAGAGAGCACATCCTCCATCTTAACATAGCTGTTCTCTGGGTGGCTCCACTGATACAGGGATCACATCCTCCATCTTAGCACAGCTGTTCTCTGGGTGGCTCCACTGATACAGGGATCACATCCTCCATCTTAACACAGCTGTTCTCTGGGTGGCTCCACTGATACAGGGATCACATCCTCCATCTTAACACAGCTGTTCTCTGGGTGGCTCCTCTGTGATACAGGGAGCACGTCCTCCACCTTAACACAGCTGTTCTCTGGGTGGCTCCTCTGTGATACAGGGAGCACGTCCTCCATCTTAACACAGCTGTTCTCTGGGTGGCTCCACTGTGATACAGGGAGCACGTCCTCCATCTTAGCACAGCTGTTCTCTGGGTGGCTCCTCTGTGGTACAGGGAGCACGTCCTCCACCTTAACACAGCTGTTCTCTGGGTGGCTCCACTGATACAGGTACAGGGAAGCTCTTTTAGACACGATGCTAGGGAGCAGCTGTACGATTTTATGTTGCATGATATTCAGTCATGTTGGGGCCCACGTTTTTGTTTGGCTATGGGCCATAGTCCAAAAACCACCGCTCCAGTCATGGGGGGTGCAACGGTCTTCTTCTCTAGAACAGGGGTCTGCAACCCCGGTCCTGGGGCAAGGTCTGCTGGCTTTTGCTTTCACCTTAAAATCAGGCTGCTTTAATTTAGCGATTATGCGCAGAGAAAAATGGAAACCAGCACGCTGTGGCACTCCAGGATCAGGGTTGCGGACCCCAGCCTTTGAAAGGCTTCTGTTAAGAACACAGCTGTCTGAATAGATAATATCGGATACGGGTTTGCCGTTTAAGGTTCTCTGAGTAAGAGCGTCTGAGAGGAAAGTAAATATCGTCGTGTCATGTGATATGATTGGATTCGCCGATGCCGTTTGCCCGGGGAAACGAAATTGGTATTTTGTAAATGTGGCCGCGTTCCAAACCTCGCGCGCGGTGCAGAGCTCACAGGAGCGCGTACTACCAAGGGCACCGACACGTAGCTCGCAAGTATGCGCTTTGGAACGCTGCCTGTGGTTTGTTTCTGTACTTGAACCACCACCGCCGATCCCCCCCCATACTCCACCCCCCCCCCCCAATTTTTTTTTCTTCTCGCCAAATTTAAAAAAAAAAAAAGAAAAACTTGAGAGTTGACAGCGAGCGCTTTGAGTAACTCGTGCAAGACGAGGCTCCTGGGGGAGCCAAGATGGCGGCTTCTGAGAGAGAAACTGAGGGCCGGTAACCAGCGGCAGGCCAGCGGGGGCTAGCGGGGGCTAGCGTAGCGGCTCTACGTAGCGCCGACGCAGGAGGTTCTCCGCGTCCCGCTCCGGCGCGGTCAGCGAGGGGGGGGGGGGGGCGGGGAATCCTAAAGCCGACAGAAATGTGGCACTTCACTCCTCCAGCCCCCCGTCTGCTTGGTTATACATGTTGCACCCGTGGCAGAAATATTTCTGGGTGAGTAGCGTGAAGCGTTTGACAGTTCTTTCAGTTCTTTTCTTTCTTCCTTCCTTCCCCCCCCTCCCCCCTCACTTCTAAATGCGCTTTGGCATTACGGCGTATGGGCAAATGAAAACAAAAAAAAATAATAAAACAGATTTTTTTTTTTAACCCACTCACAGAGGATGATCCACAGACTCCTTCTGCTGCGTCTAATATAAACTGAACATGACACACGATCTGCAGGAGGAAGGGAAAGAGGGAAAAATCCCCAAACTGCTCGCGATGGAACGCTGCCTTTGATTCTGTTTGCTTTTTCCTCCGCGTATATTAAGCTGAATGATTTGAAGGGAGCTTTGTTCGGCGTCGATTACCCGTGTTACCGACTCGCTCGAAAACTGTTTTGAGGTGCACTTTGGCTGCGCTGGAGCGGAGTGCCACGCAGAACAAGATTTGATCGGTTCGGCTGTCTGCTGAATTGAGCCGGCGACTCAAGATCTGACACAAAGTCACACATTATAGCGTTTTCTTTTATCCACAAACAGTCATGTGTGATGATAATTATTTCACAAATTGCCAGGCCTAATGTACAAAAAAAAGGGAGGGGTGGGGGGGGGGGGTTTATGGGGTGGAGTGGGGTGTATCCAGTCACTTTAAAATGTATACCGCTCCCAGCATAATAGTCTAGGTAATTTGTTAAGTGCTTATAACTCCCTTGCTCAAGTTTCCGCGGTTTTGCCTGGAGCAACCACTTAATTAGCATAATATTAATTTTTCAGAAGGGCTTTGAGGATCGCGGCTCAGTTTAGCCTTTTTTCGCCGGTTATTATGAAAATATTTTTGCAATTTGCGGGGCTTGCTTACGGCTGGGGGGGGGGGGGGGGGGGGGGAGGGGGGGGGGGGGGGGGAGGGGGGGGGGGGGGGGGGGGGAGAGCGTGTGGGTCCCGGCGTCGGGGCCGAGCGGCAGGCCCAGGTGTCTCTGCGGCCTCCTAACGAGCTCTGAGCCGCTCCTGTCGGTCTCCATGACGACGGCGGCGGCGGCGGGCGGAGCGCGGAGGGCGCCTCCCCAGCCGGGCTGAGGGAAGGCCTGGCCGACGCCTCGTCGAGCGAGCGAGAGAGAGAGAGCGAGAGAGCGAGCGAGCTCACATTATCACATTATCACATTATCGCGACATAGGGGGCGACATAGCTCAGGAGGTAAGAGCGGTTATTTGACAGTCGGAGGGTTGCCGGTTCGATCCCCCGTCCTGGGTGTGTCGAAGTGTCCCTGAGCAAGACGCCTAACCCCTAATTGCTCCCAGCGAGCTGGTTGGCACTTTGCATGGCAGCCTTTCACCGTGTGTGTGTGTGTGTGTTTGTGAATGGGTGAATGAGAGACATCAATCGAAAAGCGCATTGGATAAAAATCGCGATATAAATGCAGTCCATTTACCATCCGTTTGCATCTCTGGAACGCGGTCTTGCCTCCGCACGCCATCAATCTCTCGCTTACGTTTCGCCCCGAAATATTCCCGCCTTAGCGCTCGATCGGATGCGTACCTGCAGATATGAGCGCCGACGCGACACCGGAGTCGAACCGCGGGGTTCCTTCGGCGTCCAAACGCCATTGGTCAGTCACCTTTCCTGCTTTTGTCCTGGAGGTAGATTCCGAGCAGACGTATGTGATCCGTGTGCGGTGTCCCCCCTCCCCCCCCCCCCCTCCCCCTGCCCCCCCCCCACACCCCCCTTTTTATTTATGTCATTTTATCATGTGCAGGGCATATAACGCATGGCAGTGGGTAAGGAACTGGGCTTGTACCCGAAAGGTCGTAGGTTTGATTCCTGGAGTAGGACACTGCCGTTGTACCCTTGAGCAAGGTACTTAACCTGCATTGCTTCTGTATATATCCAACTGTATAAATGGCTTTAAGAAAAACACGTAGCGCTGTGGGTTCGTCCGCTCGTGGGGGCATCTTTGGTG